>NC_141066.1:15679433-15844433 GCF_041138505.1 Cibotium barometz | reverse complement strand
TTAGAATCTGACATGTGAAACCAAATATTTGGAGGTGAATCATCTTAAAGCCGTAGAAGATGAGATGAAAAGTTGCCAGCTTCTTATACAATCTTCCCAAGTTACCAATGAAACCTTGTGGAGAAAGTATTCACATAAGCTTAGCTTCTTATACAATCCCCTTTCGATAAACATTGCTAACATACGAAATGTGAGGTCCCACATGAATAATCACCACACATATATATTACACATTATAATAAAGAAGCCTCAACAAAAGAAAAATTTTGGAATTACAGTACACCTGTCATGGTCTCCCCATCAAGAAATGTACCTAGACGGTTGTTGATGATGAGGCTCAATGTAAGTTCATGAAAGAACAGTGCCTATGCGCATATTACATGCAGAGCTTGTGGATATTAAAGGTGACATGCATGGGCATTGGGCAAAAGAAGCTTCTTCTGGTGAAAACTCCAATCGTATGTGTTCTTCAATAGTTTCCATTCTACTCTTTGAATCTTACACATTGTTTGAGATAGGAAATTGGTAGTTGGTGGGTAACAAGGTTGGCCAATAAGGCGGGTGTGACTGTGATTGTGTTATCAATGAGGGTGGAATAATTCTAAGGCACGGAGGTCAACTCGACCTCATTGGATTAGCATGGATGGTGGAGACAAATGTTGGAGATGGGGAGCATGTTTGATGGAATCACACTAAGTGTGAAGATCTTCATTTGGGTGCATGGATCTAACAGCTCCATAGACCACAATTGGGATACCCCGTTGATTAGGAAAGATGGAGGATTCTCGGGTGGCATCGTCACAAATGCCTAGCATAGATGGAGAGCTAATAGCCCAGCATACCAGGTGCAGATGGAAAGCTAGTAGCCCTTGTGAGTGTGAAAATGCCAAAATTGTGATGCATGCATGGATGGAAAGAAAACTCGACCAAGCAAGAATGAGATGCAATGAAGAGGATGAATCAAGATAATTGGATTGGAAGCAAACATGCAAAGTGTGGGCATGAGGCATGGAGGCTTCATATGTAAGAATAGGATACGATGTGTCAGAGTGCATTAATAAGGCGCAATAGAGACCATGGATGTGAAATACATGAGTGCATGGATGGTTCTGGATGGAGACCACAATGTAGGAAGGACTGCACAGGTCAAAGTTCCTAAGTGCAGATGATGACGAGAATAGATGTGAATAAAGAAGGTCGACTGCACACTGAAAATTTTCCTAGGTTTGGTTGTAAGTGGAAGCTAATTTGGGTTTGGTGGTAGTAAGATTTGTGGTTTGGCAATTGGCTACTTGCACATGATGTACATGCAAGCAATCCCAATTGTACCAACTCTACCCTCCATTGGGGAGCACTCTACCCGCTTAGTGGGGAGTCAAGTTATCGGGAAGATGCAAACATCGATGTTGCATCAATTATGATCTCTACCCGCTTAGTGGGGAGTCAAGTTATCGGGAAGATGCAAACATTGATGTTGCTAGAGTGCCGCAGTAGGCTGAATGAAAGCATTTATACAGCATCAATAGCTTTGTGCCCACATGCCTTAGTGCTTTTTCGAGTTACGACGACTGGTGGGAAAGAGCAGTGGTTTGCATTCTATGGTTTTTGCGAAGAGATCGAGGTTTATATCACGGGGAAGAGGATGGGGAAGTCTACCTCTATCTGAACCTACAAAAGCTTAACCACCACCACACTGACCTCAAGAATATGGCATTAGTAAGTGCCATTGTGTATGTGCTTGAAGATAGTGAAATATGAAACGTGCATTCCTACTATCTCTTTGTTTATTAGTGGGGCCAAGCTCAGGTGGTGGGGCAGCGATGGTGGCGGTTCTTGCTATGGGAACAAGGAAGGTGGCAATCTCTTGGATTTAAGGGGTTTGTCATTCCACCTTCCGTGTGGATGATATCAACACCTTCTTTTCAAGAAACTTTGCAAGTTTAACCTACTCAGTGAGAGTGAAGGCATGTGGGATAGTCATAGACAACATTAAAACTAGAAGCAATTTTCGTGTTTGCCTTGAAAGATCCAATAGCCCTTCTGTAGAAAGATGCGCTTGTTCTTGTTTACCTTGCAAGATCTAATACTTCCAAAGGAAAAGACAGGTTGGCAAACTGACTGAGGAAGAGATCAATCTATATGCTAGATGCCAAGAATGCCTTTTTTTTTTAAAAGATGACAAGTTTGCCAATATAGGTCTAGGTAGTCAAAGATGGAGAACCTTTAACTCTAGGAAGAAACCTAACGTACACCTATTCAGATTAGTAGAAGAAAAAGGAAATAGGGAACTAGTGGGATAGATCATGGATGAAAATGGATAGGATTTGGGGCAGATAGACCAGGTTGCAAAGAAATGGGTAGAGTTCTTGGGCTTTACTTCAAGTTTGAAAGAGGATAGCTCCAAAAGAAGGTTCCTAGCTGAGAATAACCTCTTAGGATTGATTAATCAAAGAGTAGATGCTGATAAGGCTAGATGGCAGTAAATATGATATATATTTATTGTTCCCAAAAAAAAGAACCCCGTAGATGGATAAATTACATTTTTTGGGTGTGGAAGTTTCTTGCAATACTTCCTATCATCATAGCATAAAGATGAGTCCATTCAAGGCATTATATGGAGAGGATTTCCTCACGCCCTTGAATTGCTCAAATCCCATAGTAAGAGATGAAGTTTCAAAGTAGATGTTGGATAAAATGGAACATCAACTTAGATCTATTCGCAAGAATATTAAAGTTGCTCAAGATAGGAAAATTCAATATACCGATCCTAGAAGGTTAAATCGAGAATTTGAAGAAGATGACATGGTATTTCTACATGTTCGCCCAAAGAAAAGTTCAATATCTTTGAGAAAATTCAACAAGCTATCTTCAAGGTATTGTGGTCCATATGTCATCTCACTAAGAAGGTTGGGGATCAAGCTTATGAACTTTTACTTCCGCCCCATTTGAAGGTTCATAATGTTTTTTATGTGAGTTTGCTCTAAAGAAGTATATTCCAAACCCTAGTCATCTTCTGGAGGATGATGAGCAGATAATGCTTCCAGCTCAAAATAAAATAGAGCATGAAATTGAACATATTCTAGAAGTTTGAGAGGAGCCTCTTAGAAACACAATTATACGAGAATATCTTGTAAAGGAGAAATTTTACACAATTGAAGATGCAACTTGGAAAAAAGAATTGTTCAAGGGATAGCTTAGTCTGTGAGGGAGATAAGGCATCTTGAATCTTAAGTAGGGGGAGAATGTAAGTTCCCTCTTACACGTACTTCTAGTATTTTGAAAGAAACTTCAATTTCTAGAGACTATTCAAAATATATCCATATTCTTCCAAACTTGGGTTGAAAAATTAATCTGGTAAGGTAAATGAATTAGTCTAAGCTAGTGATTTGATGTTACAACTACACACATAGGTGTTGTGGGACCATGGTAATCTTTTTGAGCTATGGGGCTACTCGACGATGCCACAAGTGTGCACGGTTCTCTTTGGGTTTCAGCACCATGAGCAGCTCTTCTTTGATGGGAAAAGGCCACTGCACATGGGCAACATGTTGTCTCTTACTACTCAAGGTCCATGGGCTCTTTCTGAATGTGGTGTTGGCACATAAGTCGAAGTGGAAGCCTCTATACTTGCTCAAGCTTTGGAGTTGGTGTCAAAGCATGGCTTTGGGTCTCCACACCTACTTGGATTTGATGTTTGAGGGTGCACATGCAGGGGTCTGGGGCACTAATTTCTTTAATCTTGGTACCCATATGTGGGAATTTCCTTTGTAGAATCCTTGTAATTCTAGCATTTTGGTCTGGAGCCAATGAGACATAGCTTTCTAGGGTGGTACTAGGTGCTAAGGTCATCACCTGGATCTTTTTGGCTTCTGGGTTTGTGCAGACACGGCGAGGTTTTTGGGACCTAGATAGATGGGTTCCCTTTGTAGAATCCCTAGGCTTCTAGCAACTTGATAGGATCCAGTACAGCTTGGGGTTTGGGTAAAACTTTGTTGCTTGGGGTTCTCACTTGGCAACTCTTCGCTCACGGTTACGCTTTAGGCCAAATGGTGGCTGTTGCCAAGTCCTTACATGGACATCGTACTTTCCTTGGCGAGCCAGTAGTGCTCTTGGTTACCCATTCTTTCTTGGTGACCTCCTGAAGGGTGGCTAAGACTAAGGTTTGGGGGTGCTCTTAGTCTTCGTTCGACGAGGTTGAGGTTTGCTAGAAGCCTACTTTCCTTGGCTAGCCAGTAGTGCTCTTGGGTACCCAGGATGATGCTCTCTTGTTGTTGCGCGGGGGTCACATAAAACTTTCATGACGTAAGTTTAAAATCCAACTAGAAACTCTATTCGGTTCTCGTGGAATATGACAAACCTAGACTTTGGCATTTGTTGTAGCACTTGACTAAGGTCGTCATATCTCCAAAGACTGTAGGCCACCAAAGTTCGGCCTCAAGAACCTTGCGGCAATCGTGTCCCCGCCGGCAAAGTGTCCTCTACCTATCCGAGAATGAGCTTATTCAAGAAAGGCGACAAAGTCATCTTCATGAACACATTTCCTCATGATGTTGTCTTGGCCCTTCTTGTAAAGCATTACCACTATTAATTGATAGGGGGCCACCTTCCTAATGAGGCATCTGGCTTTACCCTTTTTAATGGGGCGGTCAATGGGGATCCATTGACTAAGAAGTGGGCGAATGTATTCACTCGATTCCGATACGTGGTCAATGTGGAACAGTGAAGTGTCGGGAAGATTATCTTCCACCCCTACAAGGGGTTCTCTATTTGGAATTCTAGAAAGGTGGTCAGCAAGGACATACACAAACCTCTTCTTTCACACCGTGATGGTGAAATTGTACCCCAAAAGAATAAGAAACCATCTGATGATGCACCCTGTGGTGTAAGGCTCCAAATACAACAATTCTTGATGGTCTACAAAGAACACAAATTTGGTAGCCATCACATAATGCATGTACATCTTCATGGAACATATCATGGCTAACCCCTCTTTTTCAGTGGTGGTGTAGTCGCGCTCCAACGTCATTAAGTTGACGACTAGCAAAGGTCAGAATTCCATGTTGTGCTCCTCCGCTTGTGCTAGCATGCAAAAAAATTTTATAGAGCTGTTTCTACATACAGTTAGAAAAGCTACTAACATTGGGGGGACAATACTTCTTGCTCACAAGGATTATATATTCAAGACTTGAAACACTCTAACACCTGCCTACTAGTCGTCATCATCAAGTTGACGACTAGCAAAGGTCACAAGAAGGTCCATGTTGTGCTCCCCCGCCTGTGCTAGCATGCAAAAAAAATTATAGAGCTCGTCTACATACAGTTAGAAAAGCTACTGACATTGGGGGAGCAATACTTCTTGCTCACAAGGATTATATATTCAAGACTTGAAACACTCCAGCAGCTGCCTGCACCAATGAAAAGACCCACAAGAGGATAGACTTCCACTCAGGGCCCCACTCAACAAAAAGAAACAGAATCCGTGGCTCCCCCACTACAAAGAAGCCCCAAGTAGAAGAGGAGGCACAAACTAATATTGAGAAGTCTGTAGAAGCCAAAGGCCGTACCGTAGGCAATGACTTAGTGATGACCTCTGAGTCAAACACACACATGGAAAGAAAACCATCTCCGCAACCATAGCCACAAGGAAAGGGCAAGGGCAACAAGCTTGAAGGCCAATCTATCAGCACTAACTAGGCAACCACCAGAGAACAAGGGCTGAAGGAAAGCATTGTGTGCAAGGACCAAGTGAGTCCAAAAGAATGACTTCAGTGCAACACAAGCACAATTGATGAGACTGTTGTCCCCAAATGCAAAGCAGATTGCCGAATAGACGATGGCAATAGATATAAGTGCTAGCAAGGCTACTTTAGAGAGCCAAAGCCTAACTGGCATTGGACAACCAGACATCCAAGCTAGATATATCGAGTTGATCCAACACTTTGTTGCACAACTCTCCAAGGTACACACAATTCAAGCACGAAGAGCTACAAGAAATGTTTAACAAATCCCCATCTTATAAGAACAAATCAAATTGAGGGAGGCACAAATACATAAAACTTTCCAAGGATGCATTGCTAGCAACCATACGGGATATGGAAAGGACTCATTCTAAGACTCACCGTGCAATAGAGCTAGATAGGCTCACTTGTCAGCTTCTAGTAATATTACCTCTCATGTTTACATATCAATAATTGGCCCCCGTGCACCTCATGATTTCCAAACAAATGTACACAATTAGTTTGAAAAGAAAAATCTCATAGTCACACCAATTTTATATTGTTGTCAAAGGCTTGAGCAAAAGGTAACAAGAGGCAAGCTATGCCAAAACTAGTCTTGTGCAAGGCACACCTAAACTTTAATTCAACCTTAGTTTGAGATTAAACCACTTGATGATGAGTTAGTTAACACTAAACACAATCAAACTTCAAAAAAACATTAGCTTGAGTTTAAGCCACTTGATGAAAAGTGGCTTTTTCCAACACTACCTTGCATAAACTTATTTTTTCCACGACCTTGTTGCAATAACGTGATTAAAAACTGAAACCTATGGAGTTCTGGTGATTTATTAAAGCTTCAAATATCATTGGATGTAAGATTCCTATTTTAATTTATTTCTTCTTATTATTATTTAATCTAGTTATATCCTATGGAGGAGAGAATATTCCTCTCTTCTTTGATATTTAGAAGAAAAAAAGTAGAAGAAGAAAAAAAAAAGAATTGTAATAATAATTATGCTCATACAAGCACACGAACTCATACAAGCACACGAATGTGTGGGCAGATCCTTTATTGCTGCTTCAAGAGATTTACAAGGCAAGAGTTTTTTTCTCTTAATAATAAGTCTTCTACAACAAGGGCCTTTGAAATGGGTTTTGCAAATACTCTTTAACTCCCTGCTACGTGGAAACTCCTGTACAGTGAACTTTCTGGCTACCCCGGGAATTTGAATAACACATTCTCTTAAATCAGGAGTTCAAATGCAATGCTGCAAGGAGAAAACTTACTTAAATCAGGAGTTCAAATGCAATGCTGCAAGGAGAAAACTTAAACATAAACTTTCTAATCAAGGGGGTTTTTTTTTAATGCTAGCAAGGATAAAGAAAACTTTTCAACACAAAATTCATTGACACTGTGGTGGCTTACTGATGACAGTTAAAGAGCAAGATACATGTGTAGCATTTTGAAACAATTTATCTTTTGAAGAGGGGAGATTTACAAATGGGAACCCAGATTTGTAGGTATTTATATATAGAGGTCCAATGACCAGGCAACTTCTCGAGTAGAATTAACACATTTAATGGTAACTGCCAAGAACTCTTTCGCCTATGGTGGAAACAATGGTATACCATGAGAACCAGTAACTCTCTACAATACTAGGGCAGAATGGGCTAGCAAATATTGGTGTAATATAGGGGGTCTTCCATTCAAATCCAAAGACATGAGCAAGAGTGCTCTTTCATTTTCCTCGAGAATAAGCAAGAATGCTCTTAATACCTCAAAAAGTTGAAAAAGTGTCAACACCTTGTCAGGATGTTACAATGACTCGTTAGTCACAAAGCTGTGAAATCATGTCTTAGAAACAAACCAGATCATGAGGCATCCATCAACAGTTGGAGAAGTTACTCCCTCCTCACACTGAGTCTTGTCACATCACAGTTCAAAGTTGTGATCAATGCTATTAGGTTGTATGCAAGTAAGTGCTCAAAATCTTCAGTGTGACGAGAAAAATGAACTTATCCTCTCTTACATTGGGTGTCTGCCACTTCAGAGGACCAACACAGTGCAGAAGGCATAAATTCCCTTCTACTGAAAGAGCACCTAGTGCTGGGTAATTTCATTAAGAAGACTCCTTTCATTTAGCTTTCATCCATTAGCCCAACATATCAGGTGCTTCTGCCAAGAGAGTGGGCGGGAGGCAAGTTCTTGTTTTTCTTCTTGTTGGAAGGGAGGGGGTAGCGAAATGCATATCAAAGAGTGTTAAGTAACCTCAGGTTAGTACCAGCAACCAACAGCAGCTGACTATCTTCCCATAAAAGTCACTATTTCAACAAAAAAGGCCTAGGTTAAAGGGCTGCTTCATTAAAGCAAGAACCTATCAAGGCATATTACCATAAGACTTGTACTAATCCACCATATTAGCTCACAGTTGCTCAAACTTTGGAAACTTACAAGATTCGCAACCCGTGCTCAGGTAAAAGGATGTACTAAGTAACGCTTGTACAAAACTCACCAACCCATTCATTACAACAAAGTGCTCGAGCTTCTACACCTTTAAAAGCTCAAAATGCTGCCAACTATATATACAAGGATCATTGCCCCCATATCTGGTAGGAAAGTGTGCGATCATGACGATCATGACTTCATGATTAAGCTATCTATGGGAGACCAAAGACGCAAAAGCCTGAAAGCTAGCATTGCCTTTCCTACAAAACTGATGGTTTTTCTGTACAATGCTCACTCAGCTGTCAAGTGTTTCAGCATGTAAGGCCCCTCCAGCTCATACCCTAGCTTTCTGTAATAATGTCGTGTGCCGATACCCGAAATGACAGCTACCTTGGTAGACCTATGCTCGGTGATAGCAATCCTCTCAGCCTCTTCCATGAGAAGGGTGCCATAACCCTGAGAAACAGCAACAAAACATCCACTGCGATAAACCTACTTTTTTATGCACTGCAATAAACTTTTTTCATAAAAAACCCTCCTAGAATCTATCAAAAACTTGAACCATGATTACTAAAAAATTATGGGTGGCCCGTTTTTAAAAGTGAATTAGGCTTATGTGCTTAGGAGGTACCTGATGCTGGAGTTTCTCAGCATCACGTCCATGAACAGGAACAGCAGTCCCATACACATGAAGCTCACGTACAATAGAGCATCGGCCTGTCAATTCTGGGCATGTCGTGTTTCGTCCACACTTGCGCAAGCGAAGCAAACCTACTAAGATATCCTGTGAGGAGAGGAGGGAAGCAAGTAAGCCTTATAAATATAAACCATTATATAGTCGTCAGCTAACAAATTCCCTCACATGGAAGCCAGAAGAAGGCAATTATGTGACTAATTAATCTACATTGAAAACATCACATACAGGCACACATACATGGTTGCCAGTTGGAAGTCAACACAAGTTCTCTCTCTCTCTCTCTCTCTCTCTCTCTCTCTCTCCCCCACATGACGTAGCTGAGGGAGACCTCTCTGCCATACTCATTAGCCCCATGCTTGATACTTTAAGAGTGGTATACCATCTATTGGGGGCTGATGCTCCTCTCATGTTTCAGTTTCATGTTTCATGCTCCTGGTATTCAATGATGAGATTTCCATGGACAGTTTTGTATCACTCTAGTGAGATAGTTTTGACTGGTTCTATTTTATTTTCTGTTCCATGATACAGAGAAAACACAGCCCTAAAGGTGCCACAAATCAGCCCAAAACAGTCACCAAGGTGTCTCTGTTCACTGTTTAGTGGTCAGCCAGTAAGTCAATCTTGTACTTCATTCACATCTTGCAATACATAAGCAAATACAGCTGACAACAGGTGGGGGGCCTTGAGAGGGTGGTTGGAACCCAATCGGGTGTGTTGAGTGCTATTTCTATCTCTCTACTACCTCTCCTTTATCATTTTTCTGCAAATTTCAGCAAGCACTTTAAGCAATCTCCTCTCTATTCCATTGAACGAATACTTCTGCATAAGTCACATATCACACTGGTATGAGATTTTTGGCTTTGGTAAAAGAGAAAGCTAAAATTTTTCTTCCTTGTGTGGTTGGTTTTCAAGATCAGGAAACACACCCAAGTTCCGGGTGTTGCTCCCATCTCGTCATAGACTATCGGTTTCCTAGCCAACCGGGAAAGCCTCTGAAAGAGCCTCCCACACCCATGGTGGATGGTTTACCTGCACTCGGGCTTGAACACGAGCACTCTCACCATGAGTAATCTCGAAGACTTAGCCTCACCATGGGAGCAGCTCACTACTCCCCTTTGTGAGGGCAAAAGGACGAAAGGACCAGATGTACGAGAGATCAAAGCAAAACAACACAGCATGAAATGGGTGAGTGAGTGTATATATGATGGTGAGTGAAAATATGTACAAGAGACCCTCTGATGTGAGGTGACTCTGAGTAGAAGACCAGAGCAGAAGCAAAGACGAAGTCGGAGCTGAAGCACAATAGATGACGAAGGCTCATGTCGATGTGAGGCAAAGGCACTCCGTGAGGTGGTCAGTGTCGAAGGCTCGCGTCGGTGGATGCAAAGGCGCTCCAAGGTGGTAGTGGTCAGCGGAACGTGAAGTGATGCAGACTCTGGTGACAAGGGTGCTGCGGTACCTGAAGGGTGATGAAGAGCAGAGGGGGCTGCCGTCCCGAGTGGTGCAGGCTCTGGTGACGAGGGTGCTCCAATACCTGAGTGGTGGTGAGAAGCAGAGAGGGCTGCCGTCCCGAGTGGTGAAAGCGGTGCAAGCTCTGGTGACAAGGGTGGAGAGAGGAGCAAAGAAGGCTGCCATCCAGAGTGGTGTCGATGGTGAAGATAAGCAGAGAGGGTTGCCGTCCAAATGATGTGAGATGCAGAGAAACGCTGATGTACTGTAGCAGAGAGTGGGCTGCTGTTCCAAGGTAAACTGCAGAGAGGGCTGTTGTCCCCATAAACTGAAGATAAAATGCTGGTGTGCACTATGTAGCAGAGAGGGCTTCTGCCCCATGAACTGAAGATAAAACCCTGGTGTACTCTGTGTAGGAGAGAGGGCTGCTGTCCCCATAAACTGAAGATAAAACGTTAGAGTGCATTGTGTAGCAAAGAGGGCTGCTGCCCCATGAACTGAAGATAAAACGCTGGTGCACTCTGTGTAGCAGAGAGGGCTGCTGTCCCATAAGCAGATGTAAATGCTGGTGTGCTCTATGTAGCAGAGAGGGTTGCTGTCCCATGAGCAGAAGTAAAACGCAGGTGTGCTCTGTGTAGCAGAGAGGGCTGATGTCCCATGAGCAGAAGTAAAACGCTAATGTGCTCAGTGTGGCAGAGAGGGCTGCTGTCCTATGAGCTGAAGAAAAAAGCTGGTGTGCTGGAGTTGACAGGTGCGGATGATGAAGCAGATGGACTGTGGGCGCTGGCAGCAGCAGCAGCAGCACATATGGTACCTGATAGGGTCAATGAAGTGGTACAAACTGCTGAATGATGAAGCTATGCTATATATATGGTGGTGTGCTGCTGGTTGGTCCAATGAAAGGGCAGTCGGTCAGTAGCAAGACACAAAAAACATGAATAAAAACTAGTAAATCCAGAATATTTTAGGGCTGGATAAAAAGTCCCCCTCAGGCCAAAAAGGGGACCATGAGGGAAGATGAGAGAAGATAAAGGATACCAAGGTCCCACACCGACACACTGGCAGAAGGAATGTATCCCCCTCTGGAAGCAAAGTTTGATAAGATCAAAGAGGGAGATTGTGATGGCAAAGGTGATGAAGATGAGTAGATGTACATGGGTTGATCGTCTCCCCAAAGTAAGATCTTGAACGGAGGAGTCCTCTGAGTAAGAAGTCCCATTCCTTGTGTGGTCCAGATCAGATATAGGAGAAGTTTAGATCAAATATAGGAGAAAAAACTTCTGGTGGGAAAAATTGGTCCTCCGGGAGTACGGGTAGATGATCCATGATGTGTGCTCTCGAGGTCTTCAATCCCTTTGCTCACGATAGCTCTAATACCATGTGAGGGCAAAAGGGCAAAAGGGCAAAATGTACGAGAGATCAGAGCAAAACAACACAGCATGAAATGGATGAGTGAGTGTATATATGATGGTGACTGAAAATATGTACAAGAGGCCCTTTGATGTGAGGTGATTCTGAGTAGAAGACAAGTGCAAAAGCAAAGATGATGTCAGAGCTAAAGCACGGTCAATGACGAACGCTTGCGTCGATGTAAGGCAAAGGCACTCCGTGAAGTGTCGGTGTCAAAGGCTCGCGTCGGTGGATGCAGAGGCACTTCGAGGTGGTAGTGGGCAGCGGAAGCTGAAGTGATGCAGACTCCGGCGACAAGGGTGTTGCACTACTTGAAGGGTGAGGAAGAGCAGAGAGGGCTGCCGTCCCGAGTGGTGTAGGCTCTGGCGATGAGGGTGTTGCAATACCTGAGTGGTGGTGAGGAGCAGAGAGGGTTGCCATCTCGAGTGGTGACAAGGGTGCTGCAATACCGGTGAGGAGCAAGAGGGTTGTTGTCCTGAGTGGTGTTGATGGTGAAGATAAGCACAGAGGGCTGCTATCCCGATGCTGTGAGATGGTGAGCAGAGAGGGCTACTGTCCCGAGGTGAACTACGCTGATGTACTATAGCAAAGTGGGGGCTGTTGTCCCAAGGTAAACTGTATAAGAAAAACAATGATGTACTCTATGTAGCAGAGAGAGCTGCTGTCCCCATAAACTGAAGATAAAACGCTGGTGTGCACTGTGTAGCAGAGAGGGCTGCTGTCCCCATGAACTGAAGATAAAACGCTGGTGTGCTCTGTGTAGCAGAGAGGGCTGTTGTCCCATGAGCAGAAGTAAAACACTGGTGTGCTCTGTGTAGCAGAGAGGGCTGCTGTCCCATGACTCATGAGCAGAAGTAAAAGGCTGGTGTGCTGGAGCTGACAGGCACAGATGATGATGCAGATGGAGTGTAGGCGCCGGCAGCAGCAGCAACAGCACATATGGTACCTGATAGGGTCAATGAAGTGGTACATACTGCTAAATGATGAAGCTATGCTATATATATATATATATATACCTAGATGAATCCATAAACATGTCCAAATTCACCTATTTGGAACGTGCATGTTATATACTCATTGTAATCAACCCACAAGACTATATAACTATCAACTCCATTATGCATAGCATGGACTAGATATTACGACATCCCCACTAACGTCATTAGTGCCCAATAGTGGGTGTAGAACTCTATATCAATATATGCTCTCACACGCGCACTCCACACACACACACATAAGAGCATATATTCACACAAAGCCCTTCGTACTAAGTTTCTGTCAAACCTCCGAAGATGCAGGGCAGACTCAGCCATAATGAAGCCTAGCACTAAGGGAAGTAGCAAATAGAAAGAATTAGTACAACAAATAAGTAGTTGATAGGGCAAATGCACCGCTAAAGATAGAAAGAATAAGCACAATATCAACTGGCCGCAACTCGAACGAAAACTTCACAATGTGAAATCTGCATGTCCGCTAATACGGCTGAATTATATACCTGGATGAATCTAGGAACATGCCCAAATTCACCTTTTAGGAACATACATGTTATATACTCATGGTAGTCAACCCACAAGACTATATAACTATCAACTCCATTATGCATAGCATGGACTAGATATTACGACATCCCCACTAACCTCATCAGTGCCCAATAGTGGGTGTAGAACTCTGTATCAAGATACGCTCTCACACATGCACTCCACACACACACACACACATAAGAGCATATATTCACACAGAGCCCTTCGTACTGAGTTTCTGTCAAACCCCTGAAGATGCAAGGCAGACTCAGCCATAATGAAGCCTAGAACTAAGGGAAGTAGCAAATAGAAAGAATTAGTACAGTGAAAGGGCAATCGGCCAGTAGCAAGACAAAAAAACATGAATAAAAACTAATAAATCTAGAATAGTCTCCTTTTTAGGACTGGATAAAAAGTAATTTTCACACACCCTTGATTCCTCTTCTCCCATAGAGCGTCCTTCTCTGATTGTCTCTTCATCTGGACGCGAGCCGTCCATGACTTTCATTTTTTCCTTGATAAAGCAGCAACAGCTGCAGATGCAAAAACAAATACAGCTGCAAGAGGACATGCAGAAGTTACTTCTTGCCATCCTCCAACCTTCTACCTAAGTATCTCCGCTACATTGAGAATTGGAGGCCAATTGTCAACAAAGAACCTTGAAGTTGGGGCAGTTCCGTCACACCCTCCAGGAGGAGGCCTATGCAGTGGAGGCCAGATGCCTTGCCGAAGCTCGTGAGGTAGCCGCAAGGGCCGATGCCCTTCATCGAGAGATCGAGCTTGAGAGGCTGTCAAGACCAAGATATCATCCAGGAAGACAATGATGAATATCCCAAGGAAAAGCTGGAAGATCCGGGACATCATCCTACTGAAGGTATCCGGGGCATTCATTTTTTCCTTGATATAGTAGCACATGCAACAACAAATACAGCAACAATTACTTCTTGCCATCCTCTAGCCTTCTACCTAGGTATCTCCGCTACATCGAGATTCAAAGGCCAATCGTCAACAAAGTGCCTTGGAGTTGGAGAAGTTCCATCACACCCTCAAAGAGGAGGCCTCTACAATGGAGGCCAAATGCCTTGCCGAAGCCCGTGGGGTTTAGGAAAGGCGTGAGGCAGCCGCAAGGGCCGATGCCCTTCATCGAGAGATCGAGCTTGAGAGGCTGTCTTGCTAAAAGACCAAAATATCATCCAAGAAGACAATGATGAATACCCCAAGGAAAGCCTGGAAGATCCAGGACATCATCCTGCTGAAGGTAGCTAGGACATTTGTTAACCCAAATGGCATCACAAGAAACTCGAACAAACCGAACGAAGTTCGAAAAGCTGTCTTCTCAACTAGATATATGGGACCCTCATGGTATTCGGATTTGAGATCTAGCTTCCTAAACCACTTCGCCCCTGCGAGCTCATCCAACTAGTCATCAATGCGGGGCGGCGAGAACTTGTTTTTGAAAGTGAGCTTGTTGAGTGCTTGGCCAACGTTTCCTCCCACTGCTGCTTGAGCTTTGTCATCTCGAGATGACTCATCCGGTATGGCGCACGAGGTGGGGGCTCTGCACAAGGAATGAGAAATGTGGTGATCCTCGGCCCTCTCGAAGGTAACTCCTCGGACAAATCGCGGCACTCAACATGTGTCCATGCTCGTCCAAAATGTGTTGTCTATCTGCCACTAAATCCTCCAAGTCATCTGGTTGAATAGCCTGGACATAGATTTGGACAAATGTTCAAGAGTGTTTGGTCCGAGATGAGAAGCTAGATGATACTTCCCATGTATTCCCGTGAAGGACTTAACTGTCATAGCTACGTGTGATCCTAGCAAACCGTTTATGGTTGCTATGGGTGCAAGCGATTTAACTAATGAGGATAGAGTTATTGTGGGGCTCTCAACTTGTTGTTTTTAAGTACAAGCGAACTTAAAAACATGTATTCCCGTGATGAGAAGCTAGATGATACTTCCCATGTATATATATATATATAGATGAATCCAGGAACATGCCCAAATTCACCTTTTAGGAACGTGCATGTTATATACTCATGGTAGTCAACCCACAAGACTATATAACTATCAACTCCATTATGCATAGTATGGACTAGATACTACGACATCTCCACTAACGTCATCAGTGCCCAATAGTGGGTGTAGAACTCTGTATCAAGATATGCTCTCACACACGCACTTTGTAACTCGCGGCGCCCGGGAGACTAGGGCCTTTGACACACTTGTTGATACCATCAATGCATATTAAAACATTTAAACATGGCCACAGCCTTAACACATATCCATCATCACTTTGCATATAAAACATAAAAGCTGGACAAAACATCCACAAATGCTGAAAATGGAGCTTGCACGTTGTCGTGACGTGTGCGGTACAGCCAGGAAAGTACGAAACTTCTAGCTGTGAGAGTGAATGTCAAATCCAACAAGGAATTTCACGTACAAGATTTCCCAAGGAGTATTGAACATCATTATTTCCAATGACAAATACATGTGTCCACTTCCCTCAATACATCCTTGAATTCATCCAGATGATTGCACAGAATTGCATGAAATTCCTTTGAACCATTCACATGTGGGCATAATAAAGCTTTCTAATTTTTCCAATATACATGTAGCCAGTTACATCCATTACATCCAGTGCCCTCAAATCCTTTATTTCGAGATGTACTTTATCACCTGAAAACCTGCCTTAATATACTAACATTTCACAAGTAAAATATAGCATTTTGCATAGCTTTATCATGCTCATGAGATTTAGAAAATTCCATGGCTTGAATTCCAAAAAATCCGATCGAGCAGGAAGTAAACCACCTTTCGAAACCTTAATATGCTTTTTGTACTTTATTTCCACAATACTCCAAGTCACAAGATCTTCCCTTTCCTCAAATCCTTTAAAGGTATGCTAAACATGCGATTTTTCCCATTTATTGATTTATATATTCAAAGTAAAAATAAATCCCACTTAACTGCAAGTAAAGATAGATGAGTTTTTCATCGTTTTTCTTCTTTATTCCTCTGACGGCGGCTCGCTGCAGACCACTGAAGGCAAATTACAAGCATTTGATGGAAGCTTTATCATTGGATAGCTCTCATTATCCTTTACAATTCTAGCTCCTACACGCTATGAACAGAAGCACTCTCTTTGATTTTTTTAACTCTGGTTGGATGGACACTGTTCCTCCAACGCTGCAGAATTCTCTTTCCCCTCTGGTTTCCGCCGTGAAGCTCCGGTGTCTTTCCTCTTTTCCCCCGCGGCGATCTCGGTGCCCATACCCACCTTTTTCCCACTATTAACGCGGGAGTTTCCATTACAAAGGCTGCGCTACCAAGCTCCAGAAAATTCTAATTAAATAAACTATTTTCCCTTTCCACGTATGCTACTAGCCACGTTTTGCTAGTAGCATTAAACCTTAGCATTAAGGTAGCAAGTCTTAACCACAAGACTCCCAAGGCATTAGCACCATGTTTTAAGTCTTAACCACAAGACTCCCAAGGCATTAGCACCTCTATGAAAACATGCTTACTAGCTCCATGTTTCCTATCTCCACTCTCCGCATTAGATATACGTAAGATACATATGCTTCTACATGATGATCCATGAAGTCCAAGTGCAGTTTTCTATCCCCACATTTCCCCAACATTCAATGAACTCTTCGGCACTGTGATACCTTCATAGTTTATAAGTCATCATATCGGCCCATGTGATTTATAGAATCTCCAATTGCCCATTCAAGTATTTCTTCATGCCTTTATAAATGCATTCCTTTGTGCATTGGTATGCCCTCATGCCATCATATATATCTGGATGCTTCTAACTTGCCCATGAACTCTGAGTAACAGCAAAAACATCATCCTCCATACTCATATACAAAAAACTCCTAAATCTGACTCAGCCTCAGCTTGTCTTATTGAACCTCATATACAATATGAACATATGTACATGGCATCATATAATGACTCGTCATGGCACTTAACCCATGCATCTGGATGTGTATTTGACGGCCTCACATGCACGGTTTCATATCATAGACGTGCCATGGCACGACATCCACCCCCTCTAAACCTGCACATCCTCTGGTATGTGCCAAATCATCATCAAGATCTACATATAGCTGGATGTCGTCTTCATCTTCTGCAGTTCCAGGAAGATCATCCTCTTCCTCTTCAACCATATCCATACTTCCACTGTCAAGCTTCTCATCCTGAATCTCTTGTGAATCAAAAGGATCACCATCATGCCTTCTTTTAAATATCTTGATTCTTTTGCCAGCCACAAGATTCTTTACTTCTGTTCCATCAAGCTCACACAGAGTATATGTGGCATTTCCATGCACATGCCTGACAATGTAAGGGCCAAACCATCTTTTTGCAAATTTTCTTTGAACAGTGAATTGGTTGTCAAGGCTACTATCATACATTAGAACCCAATCACCTTCTTCAATAGGTTTTGGCCGGAGTCTGTGTCTACTATCAAATCTTTCTTTATTTTTCAACCTTGCATCTTTCAGGCGAGCTTTAGCAAGCTCTACATCTTCAGGCCTCCTCTCCAACTGTCTTATTCGCAATGCAAGGAGGTCATCTCTGCTCAATCCTTCCACCCAGGGCAATACATTCCAAGTTAGAATTACTTCTTCAACTGGCATCACTGGCTTCTGACCATACATTAATTCTGCAGGCATGTATCCTGTCACTGAGCTATGAGTTGTACGGTCAGCCCACAAGGCATATGGTAGCAGCTTTGGCCACTCTCTCATCCTTTCTCTGCATGCTTTAGCCAAAGCTTTAATGATTGGAGGATGTCCTCGTTCACTTTTTCCATTGCCCTCAGGATTGTAAGCACATGTTAGAGACAGTTTGATACCAATTCTAGAGAAGAATTCCTTTGCTTCTCCAACATCTAGCTCGCCTCTATCAGCTGTTATTTTCCCAACACAACCATATCGGCAGATCACATCTTCCAAGAGAAATTTGCATACTGTTTCCGTACTCTTTGTTCTAAGAGCACGCCCTTCTACCTGATTTGTCAAATCTTCTCTTGCAAGTGCTATATACCGCATCTGCCAAATTCCCAAAGGCATTGTAACTAGATCCACTACCCATTTGTAGTGCATGGCAGGTGGGTAGGTTGGTTGTAAGCCATCACGATGCCTCACATTTGAGTACATTTGGCATACTATGCATGTTTCCACATATTGGGAAATATCCTTGTACATTCCTCTCCACCAATATTTTTCCTTTATTTTGGTAAAAGTGGCCCACACACTTCTATGCCCAGCCCAGAGACTCTCATGGAATTCTTTCACAAGCTTTCCTTGAGTCTCTTTATCACATATGACTCTCTGTGGCATAGCATTCCTCTGTTTAGGATGCTTCCAGAGATACCCATCCTTTAGAAAGTAACCATATGCTTTTCTGCGGATCCTCTTAAATTCTGAGTCAGACCAATTTTGTTGCCTTGTTAGAGTGCTCAAATATTGACCAATAAGCAACCAATCTCCTTCATATATTTCCTCAATAAAAGACTCAAGTGCATTTGATAAGCAAATATGATCCCCCTTTGCATATGCTGTAGTATAGAACTTTGTACCCACATCATCAATGTCACTAACCATCTCTTCCTCTTCTTCATACCTGGCTCGTGATAGCATATCTGCAACTGGATTATCTTTTCCCGCAATATCCTCAAACTCAGGATTTAGTGACTTGATATAAGCAATCCACCTAAGCATAGCAATATCTGGAGTGGTACAACTTGCTATCATCCCAAGAAGTGGCAAGCAATCAGTCTCCACAAGTACAGATGCCCCAATAAGATATTCTTTTTCACATTTTAGAGCAGTGACAATCCCCCATAATTCTCTCTTGATCTGTGGATACTTTCGCTGCCGAAAGCTTAATACCTTTGCTCCAAATCTAATTACATACCTATGATCATCCTCATCATCTTGCCCTACTGCCCATCCAATCCCAGTAGGACTAGTATCTACTGTAACAATCACAGGCCTGCCACACTCATAATCTGCCTTTCTCAAAATGGGTGATGATTGGAGCAAATATTTCAGCTTCCGCATAGCTTTAATATGTACTGCACTCCACAAAAATTTTTGATTTTTCCTCAAAAGCTGATAAAGAGGATCTGCTACATGTGCATAATGTGGGATCCAAATAACATAAAAGACACATGCTCCAAGAAATCTCCTCAGCTCTGTAACATTAATGCATATTTCCTTCATTCTTTGTATTGCATCTATCTTGGCTGGACAAGGACGGCGTCCACTAGTACTACAAAGATGTCCCACTATTAGCACTTCACCAACCCCAAACACTGATTTTTGCCCAGATAAAGTAAGATTCACTTCTTCAAGCCTGGATAGAATCATGTCACAATCCTTTATATGATCTGCCACAAACTTGCGGCACCCTTTTGAATCCAAATTCTCATCTTTGTCTTTCTCATCACAGCCCTTTATTGGCACATCATCCAAAAATGGCATAGTTTTTTGTGGTATGAAGTCCCGTAAGACTTTATTCATTCCATTCATCATATGTGCCACTGAGTTAGTGGCTCCCTGTGGTAAGGTACACATCCTTACTAATCCCAAAGGAGTTCTCATTGTGGTCAAGTCCCTGCTTTGTATATCCAGCTGGAACTGATCATATCCCGAATACAAATCACCCATAGAGTATATAGCTTTCCCTGCAAATGCTTCTGCAAACTCATCCACAATTGGACCTGCTCCCACATTCCTGATTGTGACTTTGTTTACAGGTTGCATGTCTTGAATAAAGCGCAATGTCCCATTTTTCTTTGGTACAGTAAACCATCTGTTGGAATATGGGGCACATGAAGGCTCCAAGATTCCCATCTTGATCTTTTCCTTTAGTAATTCCATCAACTTTGGCAAGAGAGCCTTTGGTACTGGAATTGGCCGCAGGTTCCAGGGCACATGTGGAACAGTAAAGATCACCATTGGTGCTGTTACACTTGGATCAACACAACCAATCTCATGCGGCTGAAAGGCAAAAGCTTTCCCATGTTTTACAAGCATCTCCTCAAAGCATTCCCTTTCAACTGGCAACAGAAAATCCCTCTCACCAATCTTCAGCTCTTTCAGAGTTTCTTGAGTAAATTTATGCCCAATTTTCTTCGGATCTCTAAGATTTGGTTGCATAGAAGCTTCATCTATCTTCTCCTTGCTTCCTGGTGGCAAGGGCAAGGCAACTGGCTTCACCTTTTTTGCAACCGTTTTGTACTTTGTATCAACATGAGCATCCATTTCACAATTCATGTTTTTACATTCCACCCCCTCAAATCCCTGGATTATATCATACATCTCCACAGATGACACCTTTATCATTTCATTTCCACCCTGTAAGCATGCTCTTCTCATATCAAAAAGTACATCCACCTCATCAAGCACCCCTGAAATAAACTCATTTTTCTCCAAAAGACCACACTGCTCAAAACTTTTTTGTTCATTTTGTATATGTTTTTGCATGCCACGCTTTAAATCCTTGCTTTTTACAAAAACCAGTGACCCATAGCTGGAGAATCCCTGAAAATTTGCTGAAAAACTATTTACATTGATTGAGTCCTGCGAGAACTCATTTCCCCTTGTACCATTGGAATCCCGCTTTACAATGGCACCTGGCCAAAATCCCTCATCTCCCTGTAATTCATAAACTCTCTGTTTATCTTTGGGAGTGACTGTGCCCGAAGAGATTCACGATTCCTTTCATGATTAATGCATACTGTCAAAAACTGAACAGCTTTTTTGCCATCTTTACTCCTTATTCTTGCATAAGCCGAACCATCATCCAAAACCTTTGTTTCCATCCTTACAGCTGTAATGTAGGGTTGCCCAAGAATGAGGGGATACGATGACATCTCCTGAACAAAGAAATTCTGATCATCCTTCACATCCCCTATAGTTACCCTTACATTTGGACATGCTGCATAAAGCTCTCCAGATGAATTATTGGCTGCTTTAATCATCCACCCATGATCCACATCCATTGGCCACTTACATTTGTTGTAGAGATTTTTAGCCATAAGATTTATTTCAGACCCATGATCAATTAGAGCGACATACGGCTCTTCCAAATCACCTATCTTGACAAGGGTTTCAGTGGTTGCTCTTGCCCAATGACTCCTGGAGTAATGACTCTTTGTAAGAACTTCTTTTTCATCATCCTCTTCCACAAAACGCACTTGTCGTGCCCCATCAGCAGAGTGATTACATTCCACCACATTTTCTCTCTCTTCCTTTTTCTGTACCTGTACACCATGAGTCTTGGAAGTGCTTGCTTCCCCTTGTGATGGAATAGATTCAATTATGGACTGCCTTTTTCTTCGTATAATATCAATTATCTCATCATGAAATTCTTTCTTTGCAATCCCCAAGACTTCCCCTAGTGTGAATTCCACCCTGCTGTTTAGAATTCTCTCTTCAAGCACCTTTTTGAGATCTGTTGCAACTTCAATATCAGATTGAAGCTTGTAGAGTGGACTTTTCCCTTTACCCTTCTCCTTCATTTTTGCTGGCACTTCTTCCATTGAAACATCATGTGGAGGTCTGCTTTGCTGTGGAGGCATATGTGATGGCCCAGGATCCTTCTTTTCACTTCCACGTGTAACTCTTTTTGATGGCCCTCCTTCCTCATTTTCCCTTTTACGTTTCTCCTCTACCTGTGCCTCATTATTTTGGCATTTGGCAATATAGGCATGAATGGATAAAGAATCCACAGGCTCCTCCCAGCCAGTCTCAAGACGTATACAATCACCTGCCTCATGCAAAGCTTGCTTTGACACTTTCTTTGATGCAATTAATTCCATTGTTGACGGCCAAAAATTCTCATTCTCATAATCCTCATCATTCTCAAATTCCTGCTTTTGTTGACCAACCTTTAATCCATAGGTTGCTGCCTCAACCATAGAAATGGCATGACTAGCAGCCATATCCTCTACCAGCTTTTTCATCCCTCCTTTCCCAAAGTTTGTACTCAATGGAAGACCAGTCTCTGTAAGATGGATTTTCCCATCTTTGAAGAACACAAGTTGATTTTTAAGAGCTTCTTTATAGCTGGTACAATCCTTCTTTGCATGCTCTGGGTCATCACACCATATGCATCTATATGTAAACCCTTCTTTGATTTGAGGCCTTTGCATAGAAGCCTGCCCCAATGGTAGACCTTTTTCTTCGATCCTGGACATCTTCAATTTTAAATCACGCATACCCTTGATAAGCTCATCCATCGGCCCATCTATCTTAGGAATTGTGGCAGCTGGCTTGGATAAATTTTCAGGGCTAACAGCAACTATGGGGGTTGCAGAGCCCATCACCATTTTATCTCTCCTCCGCTGCCGCTTTGCTAACATAGTGACTGCATCCTCAACATCATTCCAATCACTCTTTAATCCTTGCTCTGTATTTTTATCCTCAAGGAGGATTTCCAATTTCTCCTGGAGATCTTTCCCAGCTGCTTGCAAGAAGAGCTCTGTCTTTTCTCTGTCCAAAGTTGCACGCTCCATTCTTGACAACTGGGCATAACGCTTCTCAAACTCCCTTAGCAATTCTGTGGCAGAAATTCCCATTTTAGGTTTTGTGACCCATTCCAAAAAAGTTCGTTTGGTCACTCGCTCAGAATCCTCCATGAAGTATTCATCCTTTAAAGCAAGTTTGAATTCTTCCCAATTTCTGCCACCCTGTGCTGTCTGCAATCCTTTTATGCGCTCTCTTATTTCAGGAACGCATACCAACTCGAAACTTCGAACCATATCCTCCTCGGTCACCCTGTTTAGCTCCATCTCCTTTATATAATTGCGCAGATACTTTGTAATGTCCTTCCCATCAAATTGATCCACCTTTTTCACAATTGATTGTAAGGCTTTGGTCGTGGAAATCTGTCCCCTCTCAGCAGCTTGTTGCTGTTGCATGTACATGGAAAACATTTGGAACATCTGCATAACTCCGGGGTCAAAATGAACCCCCTGGCCCTCAGAATTCTCAGCCATAGCTTCCCTGTAAATTTCACCACACTCTCACCCCAGCAGTTTCACGTCGGGTTCACCAAAGTTGTCGTGACGTGTGCGGTACAGCCAGGAAAGTACGAAACTTCTAGCTGTGAGAGTGAATGTCAAATCCAACAAGGAATTTCACGTACAAGATTTCCCAAGGAGTATTGAACATCATTATTTCCAATGACAAATACATGTGTCCACTTCCCTCAATACATCCTTGAATTCATCCAGATGATTGCACAGAATTGCATGAAATTCCTTTGAACCATTCACATGTGGGCATAATAAAGCTTTCTAATTTTTCCAATATACATGTAGCCAGTTACATCCATTACATCCAGTGCCCTCAAATCCTTTATTTCGAGATGTACTTTATCACCTGAAAACCTGCCTTAATATACTAACATTTCACAAGTAAAATATAGCATTTTGCATAGCTTTATCATGCTCATGAGATTTAGAAAATTCCATGGCTTGAATTCCAAAAAATCCGATCGAGTAGGAAGTAAACCACCTTTCGGAACCTTAATATGCTTTTTGTACTTTATTTCCACAATACTCCAAGTCACAAGATCTTCCCTTTCCTCAAATCCTTTAAAGGTATGCTAAACATGCGATTTTTTCCATTTATTGATTTATATATTCAAAGTAAAAATAAATCCCACTTAACTGCAAGTAAAGATAGATGAGTTTTTCATCGTTTTTCTTCTTTATTCCTCTGACGGCGGCTCGCTGCAGACCACTGAAGGCAAATTACAAGCATTTGATGGAAGCTTTATCATTGGATAGCTCTCATTATCCTTTACAATTCTAGCTCCTACACGCTATGAACAGAAGCACTCTCTTTGATTTTTTTAACTCTGGTTGGATGGACACTGTTCCTCCAACGCTGCAGAATTCTCTTTCCCCTCTGGTTTCCGCCGTGAAGCTCCGGTGTCTTTCCTCTTTTCCCCCGCGGCGATCTCGGTGCCCATACCCACCTTTTTCCCACTATTAACGCGGGAGTTTCCATTACAAAGGCTGCGCTACCAAGCTCCAGAAAATTCTAATTAAATAAACTATTTTCCCTTTCCACGTATGCTACTAGCCACGTTTTGCTAGTAGCATTAAACCTTAGCATTAAGGTAGCAAGTCTTAACCACAAGACTCCCAAGGCATTAGCACCATGTTTTAAGTCTTAACCACAAGACTCCCAAGGCATTAGCACCTCTATGAAAACATGCTTACTAGCTCCATGTTTCCTATCTCCACTCTCCGCATTAGATATACGTAAGATACATATGCTTCTACATGATGATCCATGAAGTCCAAGTGCAGTTTTCTATCCCCACATTTCCCCAACATTCAATGAACTCTTCGGCACTGTGATACCTTCATAGTTTATAAGTCATCATATCGGCCCATGTGATTTATAGAATCTCCAATTGCCCATTCAAGTATTTCTTCATGCCTTTATAAATGCATTCCTTTGTGCATTGGTATGCCCTCATGCCATCATATATATCTGGATGCTTCTAACTTGCCCATGAACTCTGAGTAACAGCAAAAACATCATCCTCCATACTCATATACAAAAAACTCCTAAATCTGACTCAGCCTCAGCTTGTCTTATTGAACCTCATATACAATATGAACATATGTACATGGCATCATATAATGACTCGTCATGGCACTTAACCCATGCATCTGGATGTGTATTTGACGGCCTCACATGCACGGTTTCATATCATAGACGTGCCATGGCACGACAACGTGTGACACCGCATAGAGGCCGGAATGGGCTGACCCCCCCCTGGAGTATTTTATTACCCAAGGAGAATAATATCATGTACAAGCTTTGCGAGCCTTACTCTCCCCATGGGAGATGCCGGATTATCCATATACAAATGCCATAACACAGCCCAACACGAGGCTACCAAGCTGGAACACAGGGTGTAGAAATGCCGAGCCAACAATATAATCCATATACCTCCGTGTGGGTACTGATTCTTCCCCAAAAACCACGGATCTTCATGCAATAGAGCTGCTACAACAGGTTCAACCCTCCATTCAGCCGGCACAATAGGTACAGTGGCTGGTACAATAGATACAGTGGTTGGTACAATCGGTACAAGGGTTGGTACAACCAAAATAGTGGTTGGTACATCAAGTACAGTGGTTGGTACAGTTGATACAGTGGCTGGTACAGCAAGTACAAGGGTTTGTACAAACAAGTACGATGGCTAGTACAACAAGTATAAATGTTGGTATAGCAAGTACAAATGCTGGTACAATAAGTACAATGGCTGGTACAACTGGTACAATAGGTGGTACAATAGGTACAACAAGTACAAGGACTGGTATTGTCAAATCCCCACCGGATCTCCTCGTGATCGCTCCTGGTACGAGACTCGAATCCTGCAAACAAACAAACAAACAAACAACAAGGGGATGCACACCTGACTCACCTCCCAACCATGACAACTGTGGGCAAGCCCACATTCTTGGCTGCCCCCACGAGCCACAAGCTGAGCTAACTAGGTTGCCGTACCGACCAATCTCCACCTCGCAACGTCCCATACCGCCACGAAGCTACCCTCGCGGGCCTCGAGATAGCTGCCGGCCTCGGCTGCGTAAAGCAGGTGCACGTCTGCACTAGATCCAGGCTCCAAGACCATAGAGCTCTCACAAATCTCGCGAGACTCTATATGACTAATGACTAACCTTGGCCCCCCTTTTATAGGCTCTTGGCCGGTCATCAGGCGTCCACACTTGGGCGCCCGCCTATACTTGGGTGCCCGCCCGTTAGTCTATCCCTAACTCAGCTCGCCAATCAGCCTGCCTAGCTTCAAGTGTCCCCAAACCTGGAAGCTAGTCTTGTGTGCGTGTAGCACACGGTAGATACACACTGTGCACATGACATACTCCCCTTCCTCTACCTGGAATTTGCAAAGGATGCAACAACCCAGCCTGTCTAAAGCGTTCAGCTTTATTTGCCTGACAAATTTGACACTTGAGAACATAATCTTCTACATACCCTTTCATCTTTGGCCAATAAAAAGTGTGTTTCACTAACGATAGCGTCCTGTGTACCCCACGGTGTCCAACAGAAGGGGCGTCGTGACACTCCTTAGGAATCTTGGACCTAATGTCCGGGATACTTTCGTACACAAATTTTGTCATTACGGAACAGTAAACCATTCCGAATCATCCACTGGCCTCCTCTGCAGCCTGAATGGTAGACTACTCAGTCATTAAGTCTTGGTCAATCAATGAGCTCCCGTCCTGGATCTTCTGCCAAAATGGACCAAAATAACTATCAGTCCTGCAAAGCCCTCTTAATAACTGAAATAAGTCAGTAGAAATCTCGGTGAACGACAAAGTATTCACCTCTCTAATTTGACTAAGTGCATCTGCAACACTATTCATGGACCCTTTCTGATAACGGATCTCAAAATCAAAATACCACAAACTTGGAGCCATATAAATAATGTCTCCAAACCTTAAGAGCATGAATAAGCTCCTTCTCAAGGGTTGGCCAACGAGATTGAGTGTCATCTAGCTTTTTACTTTCAAGAGCAACCGGTCTACCATCTTGAAATAGAGCAGTCCCGATAGCATAGTCACTAGCATCAATTTCAAGAACATAAGGCCGACTAGGATCAGGTAATGCTAAGATAGGTGCTTCCTTGACTTTATCTTTCAAAAGTCTGAAGGCCATATCCAAATCGTTATTCCAACTGAGAGGTTGATTTGACTTACGTCCACGATCTTTCAATAAGTCGGTTATCGGTAGTGTGAGCTGAGAGTCCTCCCGCACAAATTTCCGAAGAAAAATAACAAAACCGAGAAAAGAACGAAGTTGTTTCACTGTTCGCGGTATAGGCCAGTCCAGAACCTTCTGAACTCGGTCATAGTCAATGCTCAATCCATCTCTAGTGATCTTGTGTCCCAAGTAAATGATGTCTGTCATAAAAAACTCACATTTACTTAGCTTAGCATATAGTCGATTCTGTCTTAAAATAGATAAGACAATCGTGAGGTGTCTAACATGATCCTCAAGAGTACGACTATATATCAAAATATCATCCAAGAACACCATCACAAATTTTTCCAAATGTTCACGAAAAAGATTGTTCATCATTTACTGGAAAATGACTGGAGCATTAGTTAACCCAAAAGGTAATACGAGAAACTCGTAATGGCCATACCTAGTCCGAAAGGCGGTTCTTTCGACATGCCTTTCATGAATACGTATCTGGTGATAGCTAGTACGTAAATCTATCTTCGTGAAATATTTCGCTCCTGCAAACCGGTCAATCAGGTCATCTGATCTAGGGAGAGGATAACGGTTCTTAATTGTCAGCTTGTTCAATCTCTTGTAATCTATACACATTCTCCAGGTGTTGTCCTTCTTTCTCCTAAGCAACACAGGTGCACCCCAAGGTGATTTACTTGGACGGATCTGGCCCATCCTCAAATAATCTTCGAGTTGTTTAGCCAACTCATCCTCCTCGGCTTGGCTCATCCTGTAAGGTGGAATACTGATAGGATAGGCACCAGGGATCAAGTCAATACGATGATCTAATGCCCTTTCAGGTGGTAAACCCGATGGCAGTTCCTTAGAAAATACATCTTGAAATGAATCAAGTATCTTCTGTAATTCTTTGCTTTCAAACACACTTAATTCATTGACTTCTATGGAAGGGATGAGAAATAAAGAAAGTGCAATCAATACACAATGAAAAGCGGTATACAAAGAAGAATCCATTATATTTCCAAAATCAACTGTATTTACAAGAGGTCCCTGAGAGGAATGAATACAATCACCTAAAATACTATACTGGATATCCCTATGCTGAAAAGAAAAAATATGACTAGACCAATCTATCTGGACTTGAAGAGTCTTAAACCACTCAATCCCTAATAACAAGTCTACATTTTCTAGGTGCATAACATAGCATTCCAGAGTATCTTTGTAGTCCTGAATCTGGATTGGAAGCATCTCCACCTTTCGATCCCATACTTGCCTTCCCGCAAGTAGGCGTACCTCATAGGTACGATCGTTGGATGTCGTATCAAGACTCAATTTCTGCACAAGTTTGTAGTTAACAAAGTTGTGTGAGCTGCGAGGGTCTAGAAGAATGTGAATTTTATGGCCATTCACTTCTCTATAAACTCGGAGAAGATCATGCAAGCCAAATACTTTAGAGTTGAACAGACAATCAGAACATGCACTAGGGCGAGAAAGTACAGTAACTGACATACCTGTCAAGGACAACTGGTTAGCTGCCTTTGGCTTGAGTCCTGCGTTGGTCTTTGCACCCTTTTGCTTTAGGCACTCATTACGCATGTGTTCTTTTTCTTCGCAGATAAAACAACGTCCTTCCTTCTTGAGCTTTAAAGCCCTAAGGAGTCGTTTCTTCTTCGCTGGTGTCGAACTTGAATTCTTCGAGGGTTGCTCCGAAGACTTTCCTTCACTCGAGTTAGCCATAGGTGCAGAGAACTTTCTTTTATGCTTGTTCCCCTGCTCGGTAACGGGTTTAGACTTAGAAGAGACCATTGTATCATCATAGATACGAGCTGAATGAATGGCCTCGTCCAATGTTTTGCATTTGTTATTTTTAACTTGTAAACGGTATGAGTCTGGTAAACCAGCTACGAAAAACCCCAAAAGAGTAGTGGGATCCATCTTTGTAGCTTTCATCTGCAAGTCCCTAAACTTCTGGAGGTAGACCTCATAAGTGAGGTGCTGCAAGGTCATGGTCAAAGCTGTAAACCGGGCAACATCATAATCATCCTCTTTCTTGAGGAATTCCTTCTTGAAGACGTCTTCAAATTGTGCCCAAGTTGTTGGCTTAAGGTTGAGTTCCTTCCACCAAAGCAAAGCTTTGCCTGAGAGGAAACCTACTGCTAACTGGATCTTTTTTCCATCATCATACGGATGAAACTGAAAATGGACCTGCCACTTGTGTAGCCAAGTGTCCACGATCTCCTTGGTACGCTGCTTTTGCTCGCCCCCGAACGGTTCCGGAGTAATGTTGGGACCTAAAGCAGAGGCGAATGTATCCACACCTGAAAGAGTAGAGAGAGTAGTGGTCAAGAGAGAGATGGAGTTCTACAAGGCTTGCATCTGGGTGGCAATTTGTGCCTGACGTTCCAAAGAAGAAGCTTCGAGAGCAACTTTGAACTCTTGGAAATCTGATTTTGACACATAATCGTCAAAAAGATCGGCATCGGTATCTTCCGTAGCCGGCAAGCCTTCACTTTCGACAAGAGGCTCCAATTCCGATTCTTGGGTTGACATCGTGAAGAGAACAAGTGGAGAGAAAATTACATCTTTGCACAATAAAAGTGCGAGGGAACTTTATAGCTTGAGAGCTTGAAAACTTGAGAGATGTGTGGTAAGAAGCCCACTTAAGGGGTTTATATAACTATCCCCAAAAGCTACTTGAGCTTTTGCTTTTGTGTTTTTTTTTTCATACATACATACATACATACATACATACATACATACATATATATATATATATATTCTGTTTTCTTTATTCTTTATTTTTTTTAAACACCTTTAAGCTTAAAATGGATCTTTAAACCCTTTTACTAAGGTTTAGTTTTTTTTTTTAAACGAAAGCATGAGAAAAAAAACCAACGCTCCGTTGCTTTTTCGCTAAAACCGTCGCCTCCTTTCAGCCACCCGTCGAACTGCGAGTATGCACTTGTAATGTACCGTCGGCTGTGCACGTGGTTGGCCGCCTGCACATAGGCTTGGTTGTCCGCGCCTGCGTATGCAATCACCTACTCGCGTGTGAATACCACCCGGCTGTGAATACCAGCCCGTCTACCTGCGAGCATGGGCCCGCCTGCCTATGTGTATCACCCGCCGGCGACTGCTACAAGCCCGGCTACTACGTGTACCACTCGCCTGTGCTCAGAGATTGGAGCGCCGCCTGAGTGCCCATATGCTGCCTGCATTGACTACGTATCCCACCTGTGCCTGGCTACACAAAACAGTCTTCGCGCCAGACCTTTCTGCCCACGTGCGCCTACTGACCATGTGCAAGATCCAGCCAGTGACTGCAAATGAGCACCACCCTAGCGACCTTCTCTCTCTCTCTCTCTCTCTCTCTCTCTCTCTCTCTCTCTCTCTCTTTTGCGTGCAACCAAAAGCAAACGTGCTTTTTTTTTTCCTGTTTTCTCTCACCTAAAACTGTTTACACAGTTCAAAAACATCTTTCCTCTTCTTCGCAAAGCAAACAACCCTTTCTAGACCACAATCACTATCATCACGGGTTCCTATGATGAAAAAAACAACATACTGAATCTGAAAAACAGCAGTATGTACAGAAAAACAGCAAGCTTTTTTGAACACATACCTTTCTTTGACCTCATCTTCTCTACCTACTGACTTGCTTGTTCACGAGGCATGCTCTGATACCACTGTCAAATCCCCACCGGATCTCCTTGTGATCGCTCCTGGTACGAGACTCAAATCCTACAAACAAACAAACAGGGGGTGCAGGCCCCCCGACTCACCTCCCAACCATGATAGCCGTGGGCAAGTCCACAGTCTTGGCTGCCCCCACCGAGCCACGAGCTGAGCTAACTAGGTTGACGTACTGACCAAGCTACCCTCGCGGGCCTCGAGATTGCTGCCGGCCTCGGCTGCGTAAAGAAGGTGCACGTCTGCACTAGATCCAGGCTCCAAGACCATAGAGCTCTCAAAAATCTCGCGACTCATAATGACTAATGACTAACCTTGGCCCCCCTTTTATAGGCTCTTGGCCGGTCATCGGGCGTCCACACTTGGGTGCCCGCCCGTCCATACTTGGGTGCCCGCCCGTTAGTCTATCCCTAACTCAGCTCGCCAATCAACCTGCCTAGCTCCAAGCTTCCCCAAACCTCGAAGCTAGTCTTGTGTGCGTGTAGCACACGGTAGATACACACTGTGCACATGACATGTATAGCAGGTACGGTGGCTGGTACAGTAGGTACAATAAGTACAAATGCTGGTATAGCATGTACAGTGGCTGGTACAATAAGTACAATGGCTGGTACAACCGGTACAATAGGTGGTACAGTAGATACAACAAGTACAAAGACTCGTACAGCCAATATAATGGCTGGTACAGTAGGTACAAGGGCTGGTACAACAAGTACAATGGCTAGAAATCATAATAAATGATTAAATACCCTTGCCTTTAGTATTTCTTCGCGATGGAAGCCTCCAAAACAGTCCCCAACAGCCGGTATTCTTCATGGGCAGCCTTCAAGAGAGAGAGAAAGAGAGTAGCCATCATTAAGGCAGCTTGTAACGGTGGTAGAGGCTAGTGTGCAGCAAGAGAGCCTCCATTAATGAAGAGAAAGGGCTCCAATTTATAGATTTGGGCCTCCCATGAGCTAAAATGGCAAGAGAAGGCTACAATGACAAGTGGAGAGCCACACAATAGCTGAAGTGACAAGTGTGAGGCCACTTGTCTCACTTTGATCCACTTTCTAACAAGTGTCAGGCCACTTGTCTCACTTTGGTCCACCTTCTTGCCAATCTAAGAGATGGATCCTTCCATAATCTTTACCTCTAAAAATATCCCAACTAGTAGACATTCTTTCATAGGCACTTTGCCAACTCTTGGTATCTGCTCAATTCCAGATGTAATGACGTGAACAGAATTTCCATCAGAGTCGGGCCAAAAATAGCAACTCTCCTAAATTTTAGGAGTGTGGTCCTTTGTATTCTAGGATAATCCCCCATTCCCAAAGCTTGTACTTTCCAAATATTTGAACATCCTGGAGTCCACCAGACCCCTTTCATACTAGGAAATGTCCACGCTGGTGACATCCTCCCTAGCTTCTTAAAAGTTGGCCGCAACTTTAAGCTTCAAGCCATATATTCAAGATATAATCATGTCCCATTAAGTGGGCGAGACGAGACAGTCTCAAAAATCCAATATAACTGAAGAATTCATGTCCCAAAGAAATGGGTGAGACTAAATAAGTCTCCATAATACCAATATCAAAATCATGTCCCAAAATAAATGGGCGAGAATTCCATGGAAGATATGCTAGACACAAGCACAAGAGTCAATTGTGTCTCAATCACCAATATCAATGAGATAATTTTATGCCAATGAAAATCACCAACCAGGTGCTAAGACACTTAAATAAGTGCCATGCACAAGAAACTAGTGCCTCGCACAAAAACATGTGCTATGCACACAAACTGGTGCCATTCAAGAGCACAAACCATGGTGATAGAAAAGCTGGTTCTCCATAGTTCTCGCAATCCTTTCTCCCAATCCCAACAGTTCCCATGTTCTCCCATACAATCCCAACTCTGATCAATAAGCATGGTGTGAAAACAATGAAACACTCACTCCACAATCGCAACACGAATCCACGTGTATGGTGGAGTGTTCATTGAATTGCCCTCTCACAATCCCAACATGAATCCACATGCATGGTGAGATGAACAATGAACCTCTTGGCCTTTGTATGGGGAGATGGTGATTCTAATATGGCTTTAAAAAATAAATAAATCCATGTCTCAAGTCTCCTCCCAACAAGACATCGGTCCACATGACCCTTGGCATAGACATAAGTCCCGTGCCAACCAGGAGTCATGTCCACTTTACCACTTGCACTCCGTGTTGGTACTCTGACCACACACCTTGGATGAGAGGTGGACTCAAGTAACAAGATAAAACAATCACTCGCAGGCATAGATAACCTGGTGCTCCATAAGCATTTCTGCTACACATAGTTTAAAGGCATTTCGGCCACCAATTCACACTACCCTCTCAAGTGTCCATGTTCCCTTCCATCTGCTCTCTAGAGCCATAAAGAATAATCCATAAACCTGAGGATAGATCCCTAGAAAAGAAGTCTAGGAATCCATAGACTTGTATACCATAACTCTTACCACATACTCCGTGCTAACCACACACCTTGGAGTAGAGGTGGACTTTATCCATAAAAGCATCATATCCATGAGATATCCAAAGATTTCTTCTCTATAAACTCGGACAGATTCGTCCATAGAAATTGCTTGTGAAGCCCAATATCTATATAATGTTGGGTGTTGGACTCACACACTCACACAAACCTGCACATTAGGGTTAGGTGCAGGGTAGAGAAGCTCACACACAGAAATGAGAGAGAGAGAGAGAGAGAGAGAGAGAGAGAGAGAGAGCCAAAAGTGTGGTATCCACAAAATGCAAGTCAACCCTTGCATGTGTGCCACATCCATATAATATAGAAGTACAAAATATTATCTGTTAGAGTGTCCTTTCACACTTGATGTCCAAGGGGAAAAACCACATGGGAAAAAGTGCCCTTGGTTAAGCCCTGTTCACACACAGCACTACCATAAGTGAGCATATGCCAACAAATCCCCCCTGTAGTGGAAGTGTGAACCTGTACAAGGTAGCAGATCACTCTCTGTATGAGAGTAAGCCCAAAGCTTTGCGAAAAGCTTCAAACTTTTCTCGAGGTAAAGCCTTTGTGAATAGATCTGCAACATTATCCTGTGTAGGGCAATAAGATAAACCGATCTCCCCTGCATGTAGCCTCTCTCTGACATAGTGATAATGAATCTCTATGTGCTTGGTATGTGCATGAAATACTGGATTTCGTGCCACGGCCATAGCACTCTGGCTATCAATGAGAATGGTGGTGGGTGTCTGCTGACACTCACGAAGATCAGCCAATAGTCTCCTCAACCATACACAATCTACTGTAGCTGTAAAGACTGCCCTGTACTCAGCCTCACAAGTAGATGTAGCAACAGTGGGTTGCTTTTTACTCAACCAAGATATGCATGAACTGCCAAGAAAAAAACAATTCCCACTGGTGGATTGCCTGGTATAATAATCACCAGCCCAATCTGAATCATTGTATGCATAAAGCTGCAAGCTACCCCCCCTGGGATAGAACAAACCAAGATCCAGGGTACCCTTAAGATAACGAAAGATGCATTTGACTGCTTGCCAATGCTTTGTGCCTGGGCTGTGCATGAATTTGCTCAACAAAGACACCCCAAAAGATATGTCTGGCCTCGTGTTACACAAGTAAATGAGGCATCCTACTGCCTGGCTGTAAATGCCGGCCTCAAAAGGCTTTCCAATATCATGCATAGTAAGCCGTACACCTGGTTCTACCGGAGTAGAAATGGACTTACATTCATCCATGTAAAACCTTTTTAGCAAACTTTTTATGTACTTAGTTTGTTGCATAACAATGCCATCATCTGAATGCATAAACTGTATGCCGAGATAGTAGTGTAAAGGCCCCAAATCTGACACATCAAATTCAGCTTTCAAATCAGCTTTGAAATCTGAAATTTGTGCTTTGCTTGTACCTGTAATGAGCATGTCATCTATATACAAGATGACTATGAGAATATCGGCATCGGTTTTCTTCACATACAATGTGCTTTCAGCTGGACTATTCTCATAACCTAAGACTAGGCGTGCAAGGTTGGGGCAATAGAACACAGGCGTGAGCAGAGAAAAGGAGGGGCGTGAGCTATCGAAAATTGAGAGAGAAGAGCAATTCGTAGGTTGGGGGAAATGGCCATACGATTTGTATTGTTGGCCTTTCCTTTTATTCAAGTGACTTTAAAAATAATGTGGCCATGTCCAATGTGAACATGGCCAAGGCTTTAAATGTTCTAAGCCTTTAAAATACATGTACAATATACACATTGAGGGGTCATTTAGGGCTTTAACCCAACAACCTCCCACTTAAAGGCATAAATGACGCCTTTAAGCTATCCAACTCCCACCATCTGTATGCAATGCTCATGTTGAGCCTTAGCAAGACTCTTGGTGAGAACATCTGCAGGGTTATCCTGTGTGTTGATCTTAGTCAAGGTGACTAGACCATCCTCCAATACCTGTCGTATGAAGTGGTACCACACATCAATGTGCTTGGTACGAGCATGAAACATGGCATTCTTGGCCAAATAGACAGCACTCTGGCTATCACATCCCAAGACTGGCGTACTCACAGGCATGCCAAGCTCCTTTGCAAGTCTGCCCAGCCATATGGCTTCTTTTGAAGCTTCAATAGCTGAAATATATTCAGCTTCAGTAGTACTCAATGCCACAATTTTCTGCAACCTAGAACACCAAGAGACTGCACCACCAGCAATAGTAAAGACATAGCCACTGGTAGATTTCCTGGTGTCCAAGTCACCTGCCATGTCTGCATCACAATATCCCTGCAACTTTAGGTCACTTTTGCCATAAGAGATACACTTTGATTGTGTACCTAACAAGTATCTCAAAATGCATTTGACAGCTTCCCAATCTGCTTTGACAGGATTCGACATGTATCTACTGACAACTCCCACTGCATGAGCAATGTCAGGACGAGTAGCAACCATAGCATACATGAGGGAACCACAAGCTGATGCATAAGGGATTCCCTTCATAGCTTTCACTGCCATATCATCCTTCGGGCAATCTGCTTTGCTAAGCTTAGTGTATGGAGGTAAAGGTACTCCAAGAGGCTTAGCATCAGCCATATTAAACCTGTCAAGTACTTTAGCAATGTACTTCTCTTGAGATAAAAACAGCAATTTCAGCTTTCTATCTCTTTTAACACGCATGCCCAAAATATGCTCTGCATCACCTAAATCCTTCATAGCAAAAGCTGAATTCAGCTTGCGTTTGAGAGCATCAAGACTGGTCTTATGTTTCCCAGCAATCAACATATCATCCACATAAAGAACAAGGATAATAGGACTTCCATCCTCATCCTTTTTCGTATACAAACAATGATCTGCATGGCTGCGTTTAAAGCCTTGAGACAGCATAAAAGTGTCAAACTTCTTATACCACTGCCGTGATGACTGTCTCAAACCATACAGTGCTCTTTTCAGCTTGCATACCAATTCCTCTCTTCCAGGAACAACAAAACCCTCAGGTTGCTTCATGTAGATGTCCTCTTCAATGTCACCATGAAGAAAAGCTGTCTTCACATCCATTTGATTCAATTCCAAATCAAGTATTGCAACGAGAGCAAAAAGGACACGCAATGTGGTAAGCTTCACAACAGGGGAAAAGATTTCTTGAAAATCAATCCCTTCCTTCTGTGCATATCCTTTGGCAACCAATCTTGCCTTGTACTTGGGTTTTCCATCAACACACTTGACTTTGTACACCCATTTGTTAGGAAGAGCCTTTCTCCCTTTGGGCAATGGTACAAGATCCCAAGTATCATTTGCATGCAAAGATTTCATTTCTTCTTGCATTGCAAGCTCCCACTTGCTACTCAACTCACATGACTTTGCCTCCTTGTAAGTAAGAGGCTCACCCTCATCTGACAACATTATATGATGCAAAGAGGGATCAAAACGTTGCGGTTGCCTTCTCAAACGAGTGGACCTGCGTACCCAATGATCTACATTCTCAGGCAATGGTTCCACATCGAGAGGCAACTCATTTTCAGCTTGTTCATGTTGCTGAAAATCATTTTCAGCCAATGCAGGTGGCTGTCAATCCTCATTAGGAGCATCAATATCATGTCCTACCTCTTCTGGCTCAAGGTTAACCGGCTGATTATCAATTTCAGCCTGTGGTAATGCATCATGAGGCTCTATTTCAACACCAATGGGTGGCACAAGAGGCTGAAATTTGACTCTTTTCTTGTCAAACTCAGCAGATGTAGCATTTTTGAGCAACTTTGCCTCGTTGAATACTACATCACGGCTGCGAATTACCTTTCTAAACTGTGGTAACCACACTCTATAGCCCATTTCACCTTCTTCCCCATAACCGAGGAAGAGTCCCTTAATGGACTTCATATCAAGCTTTGTTCTCAAGTCATTACGTACATGAACAAAAGCTTCGCAGCCGAACACTCTCAAATGATCATAAGAGGCAGGTTTGCCAGACCAAACCTCCTCTGGAATGTCATTTTTCAGCGTACTATTAGGAGAGCGATTGCAAATATGAACTGCAGTTTTCAATGCCTCTCCCCAAAACTCTTGAGGGAGATTAGCGGTGGACAACATGCAACGCACTCTCTCACATAAAGTACGATTATACCTCTCAGCCACACCATTAGAAGACGGATTATAAGGGGCTGTCAACTCCCTTTTAATCCCGTTATCATCACAAAAACGCTGAAATTCAGCAGACACATACTCTCCTCCATTATCAGATTTGAGACATTTAACCTTAGCATTCTTTTGAGTGGTAACAAAAGCATGAAACTTCTTGAAAGCATTAAACGTCTCACTTTTACTTTTCAACAAATGCACCCAACCCTTCCTAGTGCAATCATCAATGAATGTCACAAAATATAATGCACCACCATGAGATTTAACAGGCATAGTGCACACATCGGAGTGAATAAGGTCAAGAGGATTAGCTTTGCGAGAGACACCAGAATAATAAGAAGTTTTCTTTTGTTTTCCAAACAGACAATCATTACAAAAGTCCAACTTTGTGCCCTTTACATCAACCCTCTTCAAAGAGGAGAGCACATCAATACCCTTCTGGCTCATGTGGCCAAGTCTCTTATGCCATAACTCCAAGTGGGAGGCAATGTCAGCCACTGCAAGAAACTTGCCAGGCAAAGCTTTACAATGTAAATAATACAAAGTACCATTCTTGCAACCTTTGACAATGAGCATAGAACCTTTAAGCAACTTCCATGAACCCCCAGCAAATATGGTCGTATAGCCATGTGCATCCAATTGGCCCACTGACAGCAGACTCTTCTTAATGCCTGGAACATACCTGACATCATTCAACATAAACTCTTGGCCATTGTTAAGAGCCAAGCGTATGGTGCCCATTCCCTCAATGTTGCAAGCATGGTTATCACCGAGGTAAACTTTGCCATACCTGCCTGCTGTATATGTAGCAAAACACTCCAAAGATGGAGTAACATGGAAAGAGGCACCCGAGTCTACTATCCAAGACTGAGATAGGCCATCATTAGCACTCAGCAATGCATCAATGACATCCTTTCTTGAGATAAGCATGTCTTCTGCATTCAAAAGCATAAAATCTGAGGGGCATGAAGATGCAACCAAAATCTCCTCAATGTCTGACAACTCCTCAATGACAACACTAGAGGATACATTTGCATTCTCCGCATCTTTGGAAGAGTCACCTGCTGATTTTTCCCCTTTCTTCTCGTCCTTCTTCTTCTTCTCTTGCGCTTCCTCCTTCCTTTCCTGCTCTTTCTTGAAGTACCTGCAATCGGGCTTCTTATGGCCCTTTCTGCCACACTGATAGCAAGTTACATCCTTGTCCTTTGTCTTGCTTTTGCTCCTGTTTTGAGTCCTGTTACCTGTACCTGTATCCCGCTTTTGACTCCTGTCTCTTGCATTATAGGCAGAGCTGCCACCTTCCCCACTGGCCTTGCGTCTAATCTCCTCATTGAGAATAGAGCCTCTCACTCCATCATAAGTGAGACTGGGGCTATTACTCAGAGAAACCACAAGCATTTCCCATGAGTCAGGCAAAGTCATAAGCAAGAAGATAGCCTTGAGCTTATCATCAAATGGCTGTAATCCTGTGTCATGCAACTGACTCAAAACACTAGTAAAGGCACTTAAATGCTCAGAAGCCGACTTGGCTTCATCAAGCATCATGTTAACCAGCTTACGCATCAAGTGCACCTGATTGACAGGCGTAGCATTTTCATACGTGGCCTTCAGTTTCTACCATATAGCAAATGCAGTGTCCAAACCCTTGATGTCAACAAGAATGTCATCATTCACTGCCATCTTTATGTAGGCTTTGGCCCTCTTGTTGAGTCTGGCCCAATCCTCATCTGGCATGTCTGCAGGCTTCGTTTCCAAAAAAGCATCATCGCAATCTTTGAGACACAGTATGCCCTGCATTCTATCCTGCCACAAATCAAAACCTGTACCATCAAAGCGTTTGATCTCCATCAAACTTTTGGCATCAGATGCAGAGGAAGTGGCGGCCATGATGACTCAGAGGAAGTGGCGGCCATGATGACTCACTGCGACTATGTACCACAAGAGGAATGCAACACGCTGAAAATTTCAGCAATTGGGCGCAACCACAATGCTTGCGTACATAAGACCACAAATATCGTACATAAAAGCAGTCCGAACCTGAAATTTGCAGAAATTTCGACTGAAACTGCGTTTTCAAGTGCCTGTTTTCACCTGTTTGGTCAATTTCGTGAGGGGAAACACTTATACATGTGAATTAAACGATTTGGTACACCTGCGTATTGCTGTCATAACCTGTTTTTGACCTAAAAACAGCCTGTTTTGGGCTGTTTTGGTACTCTAGGACCCCCCCTTGAGCCCGGGAACCCTCTTCTTCGCGATAGAAACAAAAAACATCGCCGGAAAAGCATCTTTCTTTCGCTGTCCAGCAGCCTGCGCAGAGGGTTTTTGGAACCCTAAAGCTCTGATACCAGTTGTTGTGGAGAGAAGAAGGCACCAGGTGGTAGACCAAGACTAGGCGTGCAAGGTTGGGGCAATAGAACACAGGCGTGAGCAGAGAAAAGGAGGGGCGTGAGCTATCGAAAATTGAGAGAGGAGAGCAATTCGTAGGTTGGGGGAAATGGCCATACGATTTGTATTGTTGGCCTTTCCTTTTATTCAAGTGACTTTAAAAATAATGTGGCCATGTCCAATGTGAACATGGCCAAGGCTTTAAATGTTCTAAGCCTTTAAAATACATGTACAATATACACATTGAGGGGTCATTTAGGGCTTTAACCCAACAATTCACTGATGTAGTGTCCAGGCTTATGGAAGTAGTGACATTTGCCCTTCTTTTTGGGCTTGTTTGCATCCCCTTTGTCAGACTTTTCACCACTAGAAGAGGGCTGTCCATGACCAGCCTTGCTAGACTGTTGTCCCCCATGCCTAAAGCTCTTTGCTTTACCCTTATCCTTGGCTGTAAATGCCTTTTCTCCACCACGGTTGCTCGATAAGTTTGCTCTTGTTTGCTCTTCCTGCAAGAGTAAACCCACGAGCTCTTCAAAAGTGACGGGATCACCACCTCCTCTCATTGAGAGGTTGAGAGAGGTGTGAAAGCCCAAGTAGGAAGGCAGTAAAGAATGAAGAGTGTTGGTGACCATCTGTCTGTCTGGGATAACCTCATCACTGTTGAGCAATTGTTCTTGCAAATCTCACTTTGGTGAGATGATCTGCCATAGTCACCCTCATCCATAGAAAGAAGATCCAATTGCCTCTTCAAGTAGGCAACTCTTGCCTCGTTGCGTACCTGATACAGTGCTTCCAATGTGTCCCATGCAAGCTTCGATGTCTTGCATGAACGAATGTGCGGAATAATAGTCCTTTTCACTGAAAGGGCTATCAATGACATGGCATGTGCATCTCGAGAGTCCCATCTCTTCTGCTCTTGTATGGGAGCAGGATCTACATCAGGAGCTCTTTGAGCACCTCCCCTTTGAGGCGTGGCTGGCTGTATGGTATGTGGGCGTGTGTCATCACCACACACGATGCCCCAAAGCCCTTTGGCTACCAGCAAATTACGGATCATGAAACTCCAATAGTTAGATCCATCCAGCTTGTCCTCCTGGGTGAGCACACCAAATACATCTGTAGCATTTTGTGCCATGTCAACAAAATATATCTGCAAGCAAACCACGCACCAATGTGCACTGCCAGGCAACCAAATGTCTTGTGCAAATGTATGCCTACAAATCAAAGCGGTATACAAAGAAGAATCCATTATATTTCCAAAATCAATTGTATTTACAAGAGGTCCCTGAGAGGGATGAATACAATCACCTAAAATACTATACTGGGTGTCCCTATGCTGAAAAGAAAAAATATGACTAGACCAATCTATCTGGACGTCAAGAGTCTTAAACCACTCAATCTCTAATAACAAGTCTACATTTTCCAGATGCATAACATAGCATTCCAGAGTATCTTTGTAGTCCTGAATCTGGATTGGAAGCATCTCCACCTTGCGATCCCAAACTTGCCTGCCTGCAGGTAGACGTACCTCATAGGTATGGTCGCTGAGTGTCGTATCAAGACTCAATTTCTGCACAAGTTTGTAGTTAACAAAGTTATGCGAACTGCCAGGGTCTAAAAGAATGTGAATTTTATGGCCATTTACTTTCCCATAAACTCGGAGAAGATCATGCAAGCCAAACACTTTAGAGTTGAACAGACAATCAGAACAAGTACTAGGGCGAGAAAGTACAGTAATTGACATACCTGTCAAAGACAACTGGTTAGCTGCCTTTGGCTTGGGTCCTGCGTTTGACTTGGTACCCTTTTGCTTCGGACACTCATTACGCATGTGTCCTTTTTCTTCGCAGATAAAACAACGTCCTTCCTTCTTGAGCTTTAAAGCCCTAAGAAGTCGTTTCTTCTTCGCTGGTGTCGAACTTGAATTCTTCGAAGGTTGGTCCGAAGACTTTCCTTCTGTCGTGTTAGCCATAGGTGCGGAGAACTTTCTTTTATGCTTGTTCCCCTGCTCGGTAACGGGTTTCGACTTGGAAGAGACCATCGTATCATCATAGATACGAGCTGAATGAATGGCCTCGTCCAAAGTTTTACATTTGTTATTTTTAACCTGCAATCGGTACGAGTCTGGTAAACCAGCTACGAAAAATCCCAAAAGAGTACTGGGATCCATCTTTGTAGCTTTCATCTGCAAGTCACGAAACTTCTGGAGGTAGACCTCTTAAGTGAGGTGCTGCGAGGTCATGGTCAAAGCTGAAAACCGGGCAACAACATCATAGTCATCCTCTTTCTTGAGGAATTCTTTCTTGAAGATATCTTCAAATTGTGCCCAAGTCGTTGGCTTAGGGTTGAGTTCCTTCCACCAAAGCAAAGCTTTGCCGGACAGAAAACCTGCTGCTAACTGGATCTTCTTTCCATCATCATATGGATGAAACTGAAAGTGAACTTGCCACTTATGTAGCCACGTGTCCACGATCTCCTTGGTTCGCTGCTTTTGCTCGCCCCCGAACGGTTCCGGAGTAATGTTGGAGCCTAAAGCTGAAGCCAAGGTATCCATACCCGAGAAAGTAGAGAGGGTAGTGGTCAAGAGAGCGATGGAGTTCTGCAAAGCTTGCATCTGGGCTGCGATTTGTGCCTGACGTTCCGTCGAAGAAGCTTCAAGAGCTACTTTGAACTCTTGGAAATCAAATTTTGACACAAAATCGTCAAAAAGATCGGCATCGGTACCTTCCGTAGCCGGCAAGCCTTCGCGTTCCACAAGGGGCTTCAACTCTGATTCTTGGGTCGACATCGGGAAGAGGGTACGCGGAGAGAAAATTTGATCTTTGCACAGCAAAAGTGCGAGTGAACTTGAGAGCTTGAGAACTTGAGAGATGTGTGGCAAGAAGCCCACTTGAGGGGGTTTATAAAGGTTTCCCAAAAAAACTAAAAGCCCCCAAAAGCTATGCTTGGCTTTTTCTTTGCTTTTGTGTTTTTTTTTTCTTGAATAAATATATATATATAGATATATATACATATATACATACATATATATATATAGATATATATATAGATATATATATATATATATAGATATATATATTCTAAAGTCTTTTAAAAAAACACTTTTAAACCTTGGAGAGAGGGTGACTTTTAAATTTTTATAAAAAAATTTAAGCTAAAAAAAACGAAAGCCCAAAAATAAACGAGTGCTTTCCTTGTTTTTTTTTCACTTCCCTCCTGGATTGGCCCGTCGGTGAGCTGCTGACGTCAACCACTGCCGGCGCCTGCGTGCGTCACCCATGCGGCTGTCGCCTGCGCTTCTCGCCAGCCTGTGTAAACGCCGGCGTGCTATGCGTGGCCTGGGCGCTGGCTTGGCCTGGCCTGGGTAGCATCAGCCCGCCTTGCCTGGCCTGGGCGCCGGCCTGGCCTGGGCGCCGGCCCGCCTGGCCTAGCCTAGGCGCCGGCCTGGCCTGGCCTAGCTGCCTGGCCGCCTGGCTTGGCAAGCCTAAGGTGCCTTCAGCCGACTGTAGCCCAACGCCATCAACACCCGTCAGCTCCCAAACACACCAACCTGCAGCGCCTCTTCTCACAACCGATCTCTCTCTCAAACATTCAACGAAAAGCAACGTGCTTTTTTTTTCTTTTTTCTCTCTCTACAGTACATGCGACTGCACAACCGATTCAGGCCTCTTCTTTGCAAAGCAATCAACCCTACTTAACTACCATCCCCCCCATCAACATGGGTTTCTTGATGAAGAAAAACACATACTATTTTTGAAAACTGCAGTATGCACAGAAAAAACAGCAAGTTTTTTAACACATACCGTTCTTCAACCTCTTCTTCTCTACCTACCGACTTGCTCGTTCACGAGGTATGCTCTACTACCACTGTCAAATCCCCACGGATCTCCTAGTGATCGATCTCGGTTCGAAACTCGAATCCTGCAATCAAACGAACAAACAAACAAGCAAGGGGGTGCAGAGGCCTGACTCACCTCCCAACCATGACAGCCGTGGGCAAGCCCACAGTCTTGGCTGTCCCCACTGAGCCACGAGCTGAGCTAACTAGACTGACGTACCGACCAATCTCCTCCTCGCGACGTCCCATACCGCCACGAAGCTGCCCTCGCGGGCCTCGAGACTGCTACCGGCCTCGGCTGCGCAAAGCAGGTACACGTCTGCACTAGATCCAGGCTCCAAGACCATAGAGCTCTCACAAACTCGCGAGACTCTCTATATTACAATAACTAACCTTGGCCACCCTTTTATAGGCTCTTGACCGGTCATCGGGCATCCACACTTGGCCGCCCGCCCGTCCATACTTGGGTGTCCGCCCATTAGTATTTCCCTAACTCAGCTCGTCAATCAGCCTGCCTAGTTCCAAGCTTCCCCAAGCCTCGAAACTAGTCTTGCATGCGTATAGCACATGGTAGATACACACTGTGCACATGACACTGGAGTCCACCAAACCCTTTCATACTAGGAAATGTCCAGGCTGGTGACACACTCCACACACACACACACACACACACACACGAGCATATATTCACACAAAGCCCTTCGTACTAAGTTTCGGTCAAAACTCCGGAGATGCAGGGCAGACTCAGCCATAATGAAGCCTAGCACTAAGGGAAGTAGCAAATAGAAAGAAGCTAGATGATATTTCCCATGTATTCCCATGAAGGACTTAAATGTCATAGCTATGTGTGATCCTAGCAAACCATTTACGGTTGCTATGGGTGCAAGTGATTTAACTAATGAGGATAGAGTTATTGTAGGGCTGTCAACTTCTTGTTTTTAAGTACAAGCGAACTTTGGGAACCCCGGATTTGAGGGAGGTGTTGTTGGGGATGTAGGGGCAGATAGATTGATGCGTAGTTAACCTCAAGGTTTGACCATGCATTGAGGTGGAAAACTAGTTACGTCAAGACATGGACTAAGAAGGAATTAATTACTGTAATCCAGTCTTATGCATCTTTAAAAAAATTATATGGAATATATCTGATAGAGGACATTAGGATATCGCATGTATGGTTTCTCGATGTACCTAAATTTTGATCCTTGGATGTCTTATTCCATCGGGATAGTTGACCTACTTGATTTAGACAAATCAACTATAGGAGCGGGAGTAAGAATGGGGATTGTTTGCGTTCGTGGTTTCACAGTTACACCGGTTTATATTCAATGATTAGTGAGGTGGAACATTACATCTTTGAATGATTCTCTCACTGAGTTTCTGAAACCTTAGGTACATTTATTGGATTCGACACTTAGATCTCACCTCCCCCATGCCTGCTGCTATAAATCTTCACTTGAAACAACACATGTTATCAACCCGATGAAAAATAATGAAATTGACAGCTTTGCCAAAATCAAGAACAAAATTTCTCAAGAAAACCAAATTGAACCCCTACTCATTGCAGCCGGGTGCCACATGATGAATGAAGGACCAGTCTCTAGCTAGTCAAGTTGACATACCCAAAAATCTCAAAAAAAAAAATGAACCTGCTGTGTGTCCTCATAAGAAAGGAAAGTCTCCCAGCCTTCATTGGCAACATAATCACGCCTTAAAAGCTCCACTTCTTCCGGCCTTATTTTGTTGTGGATATCCTGAGACATAACAACACAACTCAAGCTTTTATGAAGAGAAAACAATATGGAAGCGTAGAAGAAGATGAGGGATAAGGGTTCACATACTTATTTCAATCTTAAAGGCCCAGAAGAGAAAAGCACCTGAATACCAGCTTCACGTGTTCTCACATCCCGACACTTCAAGCCCAAATCTTCCATACGTGCAAGTGCTAGCTCCCTAAGGTTGCCTTTCTCAACTCCAGAAGTCACCAGAGGCATGGGAATGTCTCTTTGGATACGGTACACTCGGGTCCACGGGGGAACAAGTGACAGCACTCTTGCTATCAAATCGACTAGAAGCTCTGGAGGATAATTTCTGTACCTGCAGTACATATTCACAACCTATGAGAGCAGCTGGATTAAAAAGCATTCACAAATATGGTGATAAATCAAGCTTGGGAACAAGTCCTTAACCATTCTAAACAAAGAATCTGCATAGAACCTAAGCTTGCTTATGCTTCACCAGCCCACATGTGCCCAATTCAGGCCTACTGTCCAGCCGTTCAAACCTGGCTGACCCGTGTTTATGATGACCACGCATCACACTAATTACAACTGCTCAATTCAGTTGTCCTTAGATTGATATACAAACACGGATCCCATAAACCAAGCACTGCAGAAACCCCATAACCGACAAGCTGGTCAAGGATCCACGGACATGCTCTCAGCAGCAACTCCACCGCTGGCACAGCACATGTCCCTGTATAGTCACCCGAATTCAAGCCAATATGACAAACAATCCATAGCAAACAACAGATGCAACAAATAGAGGGTAATTCCAACTGCGTCATCTGCTTCTTGTGTACCAATCCGCTTCATCTTTGCCCAAGTCAAAAGTCTTGAACCAACCGAGATAGAGGTGAGTGAACTAACCTTAGAATCTGCGATAGTTGTGATGCCTTTTGCTACAATAGCAATAGTATAATATCATTTAAACTAAGCAGATGCAAATAGATTCTAATATTGACTTGTGAAATCAGGCTAATTGGGCTGGAATTTATTACCTAATTGTCCTTACTATAAGTAGTGAGAGATACCAAAGGCATTTGGCATGGCTCAGTGCAAGTCAGTTGGCACCCCAATGGAGGTTGATGCAAAGCTTTCCATTGAACGCAATTCTATACTAGATGCTTGTGGTGAATCTAATCTTCTTATTCTGTTTTTAAGGAAATGGTTTTATATATTAGTAAAATAACATCAGTCCACACAACACGATCTTCATGGGTACCAAGGCCAAACTAGCTTAGTACCACCTCAGAGCCAGGCCAGCAATATACAACTTGTCAAAATACAAAATCACCTCCTGTTGAGAGCAGCTAGAGGCTGAGCTATACAAGTATACACAGCAAGAAGAAAAATCTCTATCTAAAGTACTTCTTACAATTCAGATCCCCCCACAAAGGATACCAGCCTTTTGAGAAAGTTCTGATCAAGATTGTTATATGCCTGTAAATTTTTTCGAACCAAAGAAATAGATTGGAAGTATATAAGGAAATGTTGAGAAAGATGGAAAATAACACGACACTTACTAAGGAGTGCATAAAAAAGACATAAGACTTGTAGAAGAACTAATATAATAAGAAAAGATTACCAAGAGAATTTAAAGGAGACATGATATTCTTAAGAATCAAGCCAAAGAAGAGAAATTTCAGACTAGGCAAGGATAAGATAGTCTTTTAGAAATGCTGGCTTAAGGTTCTCCAGAGATATGAAAAGCTCGCTTGCTTACTTGAGTTACCCAAGAATATTAAGATTCACCATACGTTTTATATTAGCTTGTTGAAAAAGTATGTTGCTAACATAGCCACAAGAAACATTTCCCGATTTTATTTAGAGACAAACCATAAAAAACATATAGATGACCAAAAAACATAATGATTCATGAATTTGAAGCTTGTCAAAGCATTAACTCTTAGACTCTATATGCATAGTCTCAAGAGTCAATAGTGAAGTTTGAAGAACATAAACTAAAAACTAATAATCCAAACCCCAAAAACATAATACTTCAAAGTTTAAACTTCAAACTTCAAATCCCAAAAATATATCAAAGCTTAAGAGTATGGCCACTGGTGGCAGCTATATAATGTCAACACTCAAAGGGATAAAGCACCCATGTGCTCATTCCTTAGTCTCCCAACTGCAATGTATTCTCATACAGGTGCCATACACTGTGTTATCGCAATAATTGTAAACCACGCATTTTGTACCGGAAGTATCATATCTATGAATTAGAATGGTGTCTTTCCATACATCATGGGGTTAAGAAACAGTGCAGGGTTCATGAACGTACAACTGCCTGGACTTACCCAAGCCTACCCACATCACCACTCACTCCCATGTCCCTAGACTAGGACTCACAATGGGGCATGGTGCACATCACTGACCCCAGACTTGCAAATAAAGAATGACTGTACGTCCACTAGCACCCAAGTGCAGGGTGCATTGTTACAGATGTACATATCCTTACACAAGAACAAAGTAAGCTATTCCCAAACCAAAGCTGAAAAGATACTCTTATATGGTAAAAATGCTCTAAAGGGAGATTAAACTCACCTGCCAGTCTTCCAAAGTTCATATAAGCCAGTCCCTCGAATCACAAGGGTAGGATAGATCTTAAGCCCATCTGTTCGGAATGCAGGGTTCTCAAAAAACTCTCGAAAGCTCTCCAAGTCCCGCTCCATACCCACATTTGGAAGGTCCGGCATCATGTGGGCAACAACCTGTGAACACAAGCATGCAAGCAATTTTTATTGAATCATAGCCACTGCATCTATCTAAAAAAGCTGGTGGTAGAAATCAGAGCCTATTGAAGGGCTTTCCACACTTGACCCTTCCTATCGTTCTGATGATGATGTCTGGGGTGTAGCAGGTTAAGGCCCTGGAGTCTACCCAATCCATCTTTTTTCTTCCCCGCCCAATTTAGTTGTAATAAGAAGAAAGCATCAAATATGAGGAATACCTTGAACCCTGCATCTTTCGCAAGACAAAAGCAGTCTGAAACTGCAGCTACGGTGTGCCCTCTATTTGTGTCCCGGGCCACATCTTCATAAGTGCTCTGAACCCCAATTTCTAATCGTGTGCAACCGTAAGACAACATTTGCCGTAAGTGAGGAGCAAGGCAGTAATCAGGCCGCCTGACAAAACAAAACAACAGACAATCCCAAAATCTGAAGGCTTAAACGTGTTTGAATGTGGACATGTCACCCCGGGGATGTCCTCCCACAGCAGGGTGCCTCAGCCCCATGCAGGATCCAGGAGATAGTGGGTGACATGCGTCGTCGGGGGCCACCACGTGATGAGGTGCAGGGAGAAGGGCGCCTACCCCCTACCCTGGGCATGGGACCCCAGTCGCAAGGTCACTTAAAAAGATTTGAGATCCACAAATACTTACGTCTCAATTGTCAAGCCAATGCACTTGATAGCACCATGTTCCGAATACTGAACTGCTTCTTCGACATTTCGAGAGGTGTGACCGGATAAAGCATCATGCAGGTTCCTTATGAAGTAGTCCCGGTAATCAGCAGGTAAGGACATGAATGTACCTCCCATCAAAATGAACTCTACCTACAATAGGCTCAATTTGAATGATGTCTTAGCAGCTAGAAAGCATCTTTTGAACCATGCATATACATAAGATACGTGGTCATGAAAACTTACTTTATCAACACTGTGGCCCAGCCGCTTCAGTTGATCTATTCGACTACGGGCCTGAACGTAGGGATTGTATCTGCAATAAAAAATCATTGTGGAAAAGGCAAGGGAAGGTGGAGTTGCTGTAAATGATTGCTGTTGGCATCAACTAGGCCACCCCAAAAGACAAGAGGACCCTCACATCACCCTCTATGCCTCCTGGGGTAACCAAAGCAACCCCAGTAAATTTCTGGGTCGAGACCTTGCCCTCCATGGACAGAAATCTCTGACCCGAGCCAAGGGAGGCCCCTCACATCCTCTAGACTCCTGGGAGAGGTGATGCTAGCTCCAATGCAGGACTCCCTTGTCACGGACATAGCTGCACCCAGAAAGGCCATGCCGCCCTTGTCTGTGCCTGAAACTAGGCAATCTAGGTCTCACAAGCCATTGCCTAGCTTGAACAAAATCGAAGACAAACAAAGCGCATGTACCTGGCTCGGATGGCACGCATGCTGGTGGGCTCATAACCAGTGTAGGACTGGGTGCTGTATTCGAAATCTGAGTCAGGGCCGCCAGGGCAGTAGACACAGATGTTACCGGTGGTTGCGATGTGAGGGCAACGATGGGGCTTGGACATGACAGCAACAACGGCAATGCCAGAGGCCGTACGGACAGGCTTGGCCTTGAGTCTGGGCAAAACCATGGCCTTGTCATTTTCAGGCAGGGCAGCGATCATCTCCACCAATTTAGGCGCTCGGGAGAGGCCGTAGCGACGGCAGGCCGCAGACTTTAGCGCATTCAGATCCACGTTTTCGCCTTTCCTGCAACCTTCCACCATCGCCCCCACTATGTCTGCTATGGCTTGTATCCTCGCCTCTTCCTCGCTGAGATGGTGATGGACCACACCACCCCTTCCTGGAGTTGGCTTCTTCTTCTTCGTGTTGTTGTTGTTGTCGTTGAGGTTCTTCTCCTGTTTCTGGGCATGCTCATCTGCGGCGGTGACATCCGGACAGTCTATCGCCATAGCTACTTCCACGAAGTGCACAGAAACCCCTAATTTCCAGCACTCCTTTGACACACTCAGCAGTTGTCGATGGAAGGAAATTCAAGTCGATTCTCTCTGCCTGTGCCCTGCTAGTCTCGACCTAGGCGCTTTCACGTTTACGTCCATACAATAGCCCATTTTGGACTTCAATAGAAACCCACCTTTGAAAATAGGGTTTGAAAGGCTGTCCATATTAAATTTTAGTAAGTAGTGGGTTTCACTTGAAGGCCAAGGTACCTTGTAGGCCTTACAATTCTGAAGTCCAAGCTAGGGTTCCAAATTTCAGCCTGAATTGTGTCATTGTTGTTGCCTCAATGAGGTTGAGAATGAGGCTCTCGCTCTCCCCCACATCCTTTAGGCTCTACATAGATGAGGTGACACATTGCGCGCAGATTGGGTGGGGGGGGATCTACCCTTAGTCTCCGTTCTCTTTCATGCCAAGGCAAATAATCTCATATCTCTATTTAAGAACCTTAAGTCTTAGTAGCCAAAGAAAACTCCAAACTTATGAAACCTTTATGGTATTTCAATTAATGCCAAATTAGCAAATTAACCAACTATATCAACTTATCACAATGAATAAGACCTTGATAACCCCATTGCCTTGATCAATATATCAAGTATTTCCACGTAAGTTTAATTCTAGATCAATCACAACAATAATGATTTGATCTCTTAGAAACTATATACGAAAGGGTCCTCAAGTTAATGTTGCAAACACTAGATACTCTCCATGCATGGAGAGTTCTATGGATAAAAATAGTCTCAAGCTTAACTCTCTTGACTAACTAAGATTTGTTGTGCTCTATGATGTCCTATGAACCAGATCATCGTGACTAATTTCCCCATTCTAGCAACACCAAGAATCCAAAAATATCAAGTACCTTTAATTGACACTTTACTTTCTCTCCATGATAGTGATCAACTCTTTGGCTAAAGAGCATGATCCAAGAATATGTTTGAGGATCCTAGCCTCCATACCGTGTGTGTGATGATCTATGAATATGTGTGAGGATGCTAGCCTTCCATAGTATGGCCAAGTCCATTGGAGACTAAAGTTTGGTATTAATAACTCGTGTGAATGACGAATGACCATCATTCACTTTTCAAATTCCACTTAAAACCAACTCAAAAGCCTATCCAACTACCCATAATAATGGCATAGTTTACAATCAATTAATCCTTAATCTTAGCTCTATACACAAACTTATAAATATTCATCTACGTATCAAAATTATCTTGTACACATCTCAAAAAAAGGAGCTTTTCTACTCATACTTTTTTTTTAAAAAGTTGTTTGAGTATCCAATTACTCTCGATGTACGCATAATCACTGTATTATATTAGATCTCATCCCTCGATGATGATTCGAGAATGCCCAAAGTATCCAATTACTCTTGATGTATGTATAATCCAGGTATTCTATTAGATCTCATCTCCCTCTATGGTGATTCGAGAATACTAGGTGATCACTGTACCATGCTGAGTGTTGTATCATCGTGAATGAGACTAATTAATGCTGATGGTATATGAATTTGGGGCCATGCTAGTGTTATCTGTACTACGGGTTGTATCATGGGTGAGACTACTGATGTTATATGAATTTGGGGCCATGCTAATGTTATCAATATTGCGGGTGATCTCCATATAGAGCTAGTGTATTATATGTGTATATGTTTGTGCCTATCTTATGTTAGGATAGATTGTATGTATTCCAGTTGTTGTGACTAACATGGTTGATGTTTTGTATCATGGGTGAGACTACTTAATACGGATGGTATATGAATTTGGGGCCATGCTAGTGTTATCAGTACTGGTTGATCTCTATATAGACCTAGTGTATTATCGTTGTATATGTTTGTGCATATCTTATGTTATTATGTCAGGATAGATTGTATGTATTCCAATTGTGGTAAATGACATGGTTGATGTTTTGTGAGATAAGTGATGAGAGTGGGATGGTGCTGAAACTGAGGTGCTACATTGATGATGGTCTACATAGTATGTGAACACCCACTATGTGTCACACTATGGAGTATTATTTTGATTGGTTGTGTGTCGCTTTTTTGGATTTCATAGAATTCTCCCCATTTTGTATTATCAGGGCTTTGATTTATAAGCCTTATATGCTTTACTATTTATTTTATGCCAAAAAAAAAACTTATATGCATGGGCATATGGTTATTTATGCAAAGGGAAGCCTAAATTTGACAAAGAAAGCTATATATTATGTAATAAATTTAAAATACCCACATGCATGGGCATATGGTTATTTATAGGGAAGCATAAATTTGACAAGGAAAGCTATATATTATGTAATAAATTAAAATACCCACATGAGAAGAGGGAGCCTCTCACGTTAAGGGAGGGGAGATTGCACCTTTGTTGTGTGCTTTTGTTCAGGTTGTTCAATTTGCTTATGTCAATTATTAAAGCTATGGTTGTTGACATGTATGCTATTGATTAATATCTCATTGTTCAAGTTCCTATCTTGGGCTGTTTAATTTGCTTATGCTAGTTATTCAAGCTATGGTTGTCGACATGTATGTGGTTGATTAATATCTCTTTGTCCAAGATTGTCTTACTGGTATCAGAGCTAAAGTCTTTTTAAAGGAGAGAATTTAGAGCTTCAAAACTATGTGGAAAAATCACATCTCAAAAGCTTCATAGAGAAAATTAGATTTCAAGGGCTTTATGTGGAGAAAAGGGAAATTGGTCTATAGGAAACCATGAAGAAAAGTGAATTCACATAAAAAAATAAGCTTGAGTGCTTACCTTTGGACCTTTTGGGCAAAGGAATATCAAGGGGAAATACCTTTGGGTAAAGCAAGAGTCAAAGGTTAAAGCCAAAACAAGAGGCTTTGGCTAATTACATAATGGAATCCCATTTGAGGAACTAGCATCCTCTTCATTTGTAAGTACTACATGGCTCTAGGTAATTATATAATGGAATCCCGTTCAAGAAATTGGCACCCCCTTCACGTGCAATGGAAGAGGCAAAAACTGAAATCTATTTTCTTCACCTATTCTAAAGTAGATACCACATAGAGCTGATCACCATGACCTAGGCTATCTATATATGTAAGAAAAGTTGGATTTGGTGAGCAAAACACAGAACTCAATCCCTAACAACTATGTGCCAAAATTGAGAGCTCTTATTATGGAGGATTATGTTTTATTAATCTCATATTTGGGAGTAGCACTTGGATTTATGCTATCACATCATTTATGCACACTTTATTAACCTTTTTCAAGTGGCCAAAGTCCAAAATTCTTGCCCTTTTTCAAGTGGCCAAAGTCCAAAATTCTTGCCCTTTTCACAAGTGGGAGGCCAAGCTGGAGAGGTGGTTTCTATGCAGAGTTTTGAGAGCTTGCAATATAAAGAAAGTAGCATGTTTTCTTCCTCAGTTCTCTATCGCTTCTGAAAGTTGAATTCTTCACTCCTTCTACAATTGAATTGAAGTGCTATTGACCTTATTATCACTGGGACGATTAGAGATGGAGTATTTTGACACCCATCTTGTTCGTTGGACCTTGCATAAATTATGACTGATGGTAGGTTTTTCAACTCAAGGCAAGGTGTGATAGATAAGGAAAGTTGTACCTTTTTGCACTTTAATACCTCTTTTTTCCTTTTTTCTATCTTAAAATCTTGCTACTACAATAAACAATTTGCAACCACCCACTATTAAGACCAACTTAATGCATTTGCACAAGCAGCCACAAGAGGGATTCGAGGAGGGAATCAGAACATTGTCTTACCTATAAAAGAGTAGAAGACATGCTAGTATAAAATCATCGGATTCTAAAGAAGACTAGATCTGTAGAACTATTAAAGCTACACACTACGGGTATAAGATTACAAGGAGGAGAGTGCAATCAACCGTGAATTGTTCACTTTTCAAAATTATGATGGGAAGAAGGATCGACGAGTTATACTTTCATGGCTTAACCCACGAGTTAGACAATAGTGGGACACAATTCATTAGTTAGACAAAGAGACTCGCTCTGCTTATGTTAAAAAATTTTGGCATCAAAAAATAAAAAACATTAAGGTTTCCAATCCAGTGACCAGTGAAGAACATGTAAGATGGAGCTAGAGCTTCCCCCCGTCTATGCATCTCTATGTACCCCCCTTTCCTCCTTCATGCTGGTGTCTCCTCATTGTTTCTTCCCCTTTGGTGTTTGCTAGTCTTGCATTCCGCCACCCTCGTGTCCTTTGCTAGCTTGCTCCCATCATCACCATGATCCTCCCTCCGTCCCCCCCTCCCTCCCTTGAGCCTTATCCTCTTCATCAGTCCCTATGTCAGATGTTTTTAGATTTTGGGCAATTTTTTCTTCGATGAGTGTTGGTGTCTTCTACTCATCTCACCTCGAGGAGGACTCCATGGCAGTCGCTCTGTCATCCCCGATCGAAACTACACACTACGGGTATAAGATTACAAGGAGGAGTGTGCAATCAACCGTGAATCATTCACATTTCAAAATTATGATGGGAAGAAGGACCGACGAGTTATACTTTCATGGCTTAACCCACGAGTTAGACAATAGTGGACACAATTCATCAATTTAGAGAAAGAGACTCGCTCTGTTTATGTTAAAAAATTCTGGGATTAAAAAATCAAAAACCTTAAGGTTTCCAATCCAGTGACCAATGAAGAACATGCAAGATGGAGATGGAGCTTCCCCCCCATATATGCATCTCTATGTACCCCCCTTTCCTCCTTCATGTTGTTATCTCCTCCTTGTTTCTTCCCCTTTGGTGTTTTCCAGTCTTGCATTCTGCCACCCTCGTGTCCTTTGCTAGCTTTCTCCCATCATCATCATGATCCTCCCTCCCCCCTCCCTCCCTCCCTCGAGCCTTATCCTCTTTAGTCCCTACGTTAGGTGTTTCTAGATTTTGGGCAGTTTTTTCTTCGATGAGTGTTGATGTCTTCTACTCATCTCACCTCCAGGAGGACTCCATGGCAGTCGCTCTGTCATCCCTAATTGAGCTCGTCGTCCCTTGCCTTTTCTTTTCTAAAGTGGGCCTCCAGCTCTTGCTTCAACAATTGCCTCCTTGGAGACCTCCACCTTGGTTTGCAAGATTGTGGGTAGTCGTCCCCGTTGCGCAAACAGCTCAGGGATCTTTTGCAACCTAGCCTCATCGGCATGCACCTAAGCCACATTACTACACACAGCCTAAGCCTTCTTTGCGTGGTGGTAGGATGTCTTTAACCCAGCATATCTGACCCCTAGCTAGCATCTCAGGCTTTCATGTCTCATAGTTTGCTTCCTTGGCCTTGGGAAGGAATATCTTCCACTCCTCCCAATGATAGGTGGTGTTATCGTCGAGAGAGTGATGGAATCCCCCCCACCATTGCCTCTGCAGCTAGTAGTAGGGATTCCCTCTCTTTGCATCTACATAGCCTCTTTGGAGATAGTTCCACACATCATATCATGTCCATGCCTCCTTGGGGCTCCTATTTTGTTGAAAGTTGAGTACTCTAGCCTCACTTGGTAATGCTTCATTTTTATCATCTCACATATGGGGCACTTTGCTAGAGCTTGTTCCTTAGTCCAAGGAGAGCACCACCAAAGCCCCCTTGATTCCCAACTCAGCTTCTTATCTTAGGGGGGAGGGGGGATCTCAGCCCTTAGGATTCAGTGCACTAGGGTCTTGACCCCTACGGATCCTAGTGGTGCAGGAGAGTGGTAGGCCCACTGGTTCTAGGTGGAACCACCATCGGACTTTCAGAGTAGGGTAGTACCATCTCGCATGCCGGATACAATTGTGTAAGAGAACCATTTATAATCACTTATCACTGCACTTATTGATGCCAATCCCACCGAGAACAGTGTCACCCCCCCTTTATAGAGATCATTACCTCGTCGAGATCCCCCTCTAGGTTTTCGAGTTTCCTTAGACCTATCATAGTCCCTAGTAGGCCCTGCCTCTCAACCTCAGCCCCCTTTTTCCCTCGTAGAGGTAAACCCTTCTTCCTCAAATCTCCCTCCTTAGCCCTTTTCCTCAAAGCTCTATCCTCATCAGCCCTTCCCCCCCCATTATCCCCCCTGCCTCTCCCAACTTTTACTTTGACTTCCCCCCCTTCAGCTCCTTCCATCCCTCCCCCCTTGGCTTCATTGGATCCTTCCCCCCCCCCACTGGCTTGCCAGAGCATACGTGTCGCCTCAATGGACGGGCAGCCATGCATGACCTAGAGAGGAGGTAGCAAGCTAGTTTGGTTTGCCACTTGATCCATTATTTCTCAAATCCCTCCCCCCGAGTTATGGGGCAACCTATAGATTACAACTTCTTTCGTCGATGCCTCCTCATTGAGGGAGTGGGTATCTTTGAGGTGATGGTGGCCCCCATCCATATCCACATGGTTTTACATCACTCCAGGCCCTCCACCCCAAAGAGTGGCTCAATGATATTCTCCTTCCCTCTGAGTGCAGCACACTAGGGATGGAACAGAGCATCGAGTCTATGTATATCACCATCTATAGGCATGCAATAGAGCTTTCACACCATTTGCATGATTTAGGTATCACTCACGCGCTCACTCACTTCTAGCCATTGGCAGGAATGGAGGTCGGTGGCTCTGTTGGCCATAAGGACCTAGGAGGGGAGATAGTGTAGAGTGGAGAACACCAACTCCTCTCTAGAGATGCTTCTCTTTGAATTTATCCACCTTCTTTAAAACATGGGAAGCACCTTTGCTCTGGAGGTGCTTCTCTTTGTATTTCTCCATGTTGGACAGGAGTGCCTCCACATGAAGGGTAGGATTCATGCCCATTTGGTGAGCTTTTCCCTAGGACAGATAGAGATTACACTCCATCCAAACCCATGCCCAAGACTCTTTGAGTGTAGGCCAGTTCTAACAATTTTGCCTCCCACCGCTTTTAGTTATGCAGATTTTCTCATGGAACATTCTGGATATGGGAGGATACACTGTTTACAAAGGCAGGGGATCCGCAGAGATGAGCTTTACAGAACCATATTTGGCAAACCCATTTACATTCTTTTCCTCCAAGAGCATCATCTATTTGAGTTGGGAATATTTTTTAGAACACAAGTTGGTCTCATGATTTTGGTCCTCGGACCCCGGGTGGGGTATGCATTTCCATCAACGAAGCAGTTCTTACTAGCACAGTGACAATTCACGCACCATTGTCACTCGCTTGCTGAGAGAACTCAATGGGTGATTATCAAGATTGGAGAAGATAGAGTGGGCTTTATGAACCTATACGCATTAAACACCGCATGTAGTCACTTTTTGGAGCGCGGTTCATCAGTCCCTCCTATGGGCTGATTTCTGGTGCATGGGGGGGTGGATTTCAACATGTTAGTGAGATGACGGAGGGTAAACTTGGAGGTGGCATGGTCACACCTTCAAGCATGGGGTACTTGGACTGGGAGGAGTTAATTATGGCTTTGAGGGTACATGACCCTTAGTATCTACTAGAGTTCGGGTGTAGCCCGGGTGTAGCCTCGGGATCTCATGGAAGGCTGCATGGGATTATTGACAGTTACCTTTAAAGCCGCCTTCAATGGGATCTCATGGAAGGCAGCCTCAAAAGGATGGTTGGCCCATTGTAAGTCTTTCCCCTACTATTCATAAACAAATGGACAAGTAGAGAGCACAAACAAAGTTCTATGCATAGTGCTCTAAAAAACAATTGTTAATGTTGGGCATATAGAACTGCTTCTAAAACTTTAATAGGGATGACACCTTATAACTTGGTCCTTGCACTGGATGTGATTCTACTTGTGGAATTCATGATCCCAACTTTGAGGGTAGCCAAGAAAATGGAATGGACTAGCCATGAGCTGCTTGCCTGAACCACTCATTGAGCTTGAAAAACTAGAAAAGGCTAGGTTACACTCTTTGGTGGGCATGTATGCTAAAAAGGAAAGGAGGAAAAGATAGTTTGATTCAAACATCAAAACCAAGAGGTTTAAGGAAGGGGACATGGTCTTACTCTACAACCTCAAGAAAAACAAAAGAAAACTCAAGCTTAAGGGAATGGGTGCTTTCAAGATTTACGAAATAACCATGGGAGGAGCTATCCTCTTAGAACATTAGATGGAGTTCAAATGGAAGGATTTCTCAATGGGAGCAAGTGTCCACACCTCTTCAAAAACTAAGGTCAAAAAGCCAAAGCAGGTATGAATACCAAAAGCTAATATTATGAGTCTGCAACACAAATGGCAAGCGATAAGCTAGTATGGATCCCAAATAAAGGGAGAAGTTGCAAACTGAAGAATGGGCTTGCCACACAAGGTTAGGTAGCCACATAACACTACTTAAAATCCCACGGCTACTAATAAGAACAAATACTAATTTGGGTACCAAAGATGAAGCTAGCTCAAAGGTGTAACTAACAAAGCATGAGAACTAAAGTGCCTAAAAAATTACCATCATGCTCAAAGATGATACACCAAACAGGCCACAACAAAGTAGGTATGGGTGCCTAAAAAGATCTACAAAGGTAAAGGCCAAAGTAGAGCAACTAAAAATCAGCATCATGCTCAAAGATGATACACCAACAGGCCACACCAAAGCAGGTATGGGTGCCTAAAAAGATCTACAAAAGGCAAGGCCAAAATAGAGAACTATGGATCGAGAGAGAAAGGGAAGAAATCCAAAAGTAAATCCAAGGACTCCCATCGACCTTAAGCCCAAAAAAGATTCCCTAAGAACAGATCCTATAGCAACCCCTACTTCCACACCAATAGTCATAGTAGAAGAACCTATCGATAAGAAAACCTTATTCCAAGGAAGTCCTAAGACCCTCAAGTTTTTGATTCTTACATGGGTTGAAGCTTTATTGTGATAAAGAGATTGTTGTCCAACTACACATCGAATCGTAACACAAAGCAGAAGAAGTTGTTGCTCACTTAATCATAACACAAAGAAGAAGAAGTTGCTGCTTAGTTAATGGCAACACAAAGCATAACAGAAAGACAGGTGTGTGTAACCTGTCATAATGTCAAGTTGTCTCGGAGGTCAAAACATGCCAAGGGCATAAGAGTCAAGAGTGGGGTTGTAAAAATCCTTTGTTGGGATCATGCCAAATGATGGTGATTTAAACTATGAAAAGTTTAAAGTTGAGGAGTAGCAGATTGATCTTATTTTTTTCTCTATACTCTTTTCGTCGCATGCTCCGATGCAATGGGATCTACATGGGGCTAATCCTTTTGGTTTACTGGTGTAGTGTAGTATGTGGCCCAACAGTTGAGGTTCCTAAGGTAGCGGAGCCACCATCTTGGCTAATTCTTCATCTTAGCACTATTGAATGCTCTGTCAGCCTCTTGTATCCACCTCTTGGGAGTCTTCAGCAGTCATTCCTTGAAAGGTCTTTCTAGGTATAGCCACATTAGTGGGACCTCAAGTATGTGTATAGTATGGTAAAATCTCTGTAGGTAAGGGTATTTGCAAGCATGTAAATAGTATCATTATAATCACGGATAGTTGGGAGGTGCAAGAGGTCCTATGGGATGTCCTCTCTAGCAGCCTTTATTATGCTTTAAAGAAGAGATTTGATGGGTTGAAACCTCCTAGGAGGGGTCTCTTTCCCACTGAGGTGTGGTTTTCTGATCAGGAGTTGGTGGGACCTCATCGACTTCTAATGGCTTCTAGGCTTCTTGCGGTTGTGATGGCTCATCAAAGGTGTCGATGTTGAGATCAGGAAACTTAACATCTTGGGTCCCCTCATCTTGTTCCTTACTAGCCCTTTAGGATGACTTTGTATCTCTTGGCGGTTCTTGTGTGATAGTTCTAGAGGCAAATCCTTGTCCCCTTCTTATGTGTCCTTCTCAGCCCCTTCAACACCTTTGCTCGAGTCCTATGGGTCATGACCTCCCAACTTGTGGTTCTTATCAAAGTAGTCTTTCTTGTTAAGATCATGTGGATAAAGTCCAGGGCCTCATTACCTTCCATCCTGTCTCAAAGGTGGGATATGCTACGTGTGTGGTGGTAAAGAAAAAGGCATTGGTGGCCTTTTGCTTTACAATTTGGGCTTGCAATTTGGTAATAGAGGTCTATAACATCGATTGGGTTATAGGTAATATCCAATGGACCAACCTACATTGCTTTGTAAGCAGCCTATAAGTAGTCTGCATGAGTGCAAGGCCTTCTTTATGAACCCATTATTTAGCATGGTCTGCAAACTAAACAAATCGCTCAGCATTCATTAGCACACGAATTACTCTACATCAGCCTGTACACATGGGTAGTAAAGAGCACCAAGTTAGGTACTTTGAAATATTTAAATGCAACTTTTGAATGTAAATGTGTGTTGGTGCTTGAGGCAGATATCACCTTTGAAGATCAACATGTTTATTACTAGTACATGATGCATGTAATCTATTAGCACTATGCAACATAGCTCTGTAAACAAGTGGAGAGTGAGAGGCTAGTGCAAGGCATATCCTTAATAGATAAACATGAGTGATATTTCTTGAGAGTCAGATGAAGATATTGGGTTGGGATGTGGGGTTGCAGCACTAAAGTAGGCAAGTTGATAGCCACACCCAGGATAAGTTGCTCCTTTTCTGCATTCCTGACAACTCTACAAAGTCTAGGCTTACTGAATCTTAAGCTGTCTATTTTTCTAGCTCTTGCAACTCTTTGGTCATGGCATCCTTCCTTATGAGCTTGGTTGCTTGCAGGCTCGCTTCACTCTACAAGTCGGTCCACCTTGCTTTGCTGCTTAGCCAATGCAATGAGGGATGAGGAAGAGGGATTGGTTTGCAAGGAGTTGGGAGGAAAGTTTTTCCATTCCAGCCACATGGTACTATTACACTTTTGACTTAGCCCTTTCCCCCATGTCCCAATTTTTATAGACAAAGCATCCCTAGAGCCCATAAGCTCATATTTCTGAGCCTCCAGCTACCTGATGTGTTCTTGGTGCATGTCGAGCATCCTCTATAGGCTCTTGAGCTTGTATTACATGTATTTGTGAGAGTGGAGCATATTGTTGGAACAATTTGATACACCCAACTTGGATTTCCGATTGTCCTTTGACAATTAAGCATTGGCTCTTAAAAGGAGCCTTGTTGGCACATGCATCTTTAGACATCCATTTGGTTGTTTTTTTAGCATTTAGGGATAGTAGTCCCTCCAAGTGTGCCCCTTGGAATTATTGTCTCTTGCTAGTGGCCTCTTTCTTGTCTTGGTTGCGTGCTAGGTTGCACTCGATGTTCTTTGGTCCTTGTCCTTCCCTTGTGGTGGTTATGGCTTTGAAGAGAGTGTACTTTGAGAGTGTTCTTTTTGAGTTAGTGTCAGACTCTAAGATCAATACCCATGAGCACCAACTTTTGCTTTCGATCTTTGGCTCCTGTAGAACTTTTTTGTTGTGGTATGGGGGGTCTCTTCCAAGTTAGCCTTGGTGAGTCTACCTCTTTCCTATTGGGATTTTTGGGAGTTTGAGTAGATGCTCGCTCTTCAGGTGGCCTCACCATGGGCTTTGGAAATTATGGGAGGGATTTGAGGATGGAATAGATGATTTTGGTAAGTAGAAGTCATGCACTGAGGTATTGGCCTCCGAGTGTCAGGAGCTTCTCAACTTCCTTATAAACATGCTTTGTAAAATTTTTGATCACTTAGCCTCTGCATCTTGCTCTCTATATGCCTCTTGTTGAGCTTTAATAGTACCCTGGATTCTACTTTGCTGAACTTGTTAGGCTTATAAAAAGAGAAATTGGTGCATATAGCTTTACTGAGCCTAATGAAATACTACATCGGCCCATGTTGTCCATCAATGGGGATTGGTGATTTTGGTCTATCTTAACATGGTTGCTCTCTGTACTTCTGATGCATTCTATTTCACTCAAGCATGTCCCACCCTTGGCAATCAAATGTATTCTCTACTACCTCCATGGCTAGTTTGAGTATCACTCTTCTTTGGCCCTAGATTAGATCAGCCTTGAACAGGCCTTGGTTATTTCTATCATTAGAATTCATTGCTTTTTATCCATGCCCCATGGCAATAGTCCAAAGAAGGCTAGGAGGTCCACCTTCTAGAGCAGCCCACTACAGGCTTCTACATCCTCATGGTGGCACTCTATAGCAGATGGTACCATGGCATAATAGTTCTTATCGGTATGGCCATCCTTTACATCATGAAACTTTAGCATGCAATCCCCCTTTGTATGCAAATAGCCCACCTTATTGGTGGTAATATGATATAGTATGTATGGGGGAAGTGGATTTTTTGGTCATTGGAAGGCTTTTTTGATCATTGGAACCTTGGATCTGTCCAGTTTTGTGGGGGGGATCCAATTGTGCTATGTGACGTCCCTGTCACTATGGACATGTACGGGGGACACACTCCGACTACACTGAGATGGAGAAGGTAAGGCTCATGTTCACCTCCTTAGCCATAGAGTAGAATGAGGAGTCCCCCATCCTGTCGGGCTATATGTAGTGGAATGCCTACCTACACTAGCCCGAAGACGCTCACGATACTTCGACCTGGGTGTCTCACCCTTGAATCCTGGACCTACTCACTACCCACTCTTCGACGTGTTTACTCAAAGTCCGATCAAGCCCACGTAAGCGCTACATGCTACGTGACATTACCTCCCCCTTAAGAAGAGTTTTCATCCATGAAAACAAACTCTGGATAGTTCTTGGTAAGTGTACTCAAGAGTTCCCATGTGGACGCTTCATCCTCTCTATCCTTCCACTTAACAAGTGCCTCTGGGTGCATAGTATGCTTGTTCTTGTGTTCTCTAAATTTGAGAATCTTCTCGGGTTCATGTGGAAGAGACGGTGGTTCAACAAGTTCCACCAAAACATTAGGAGCAACTATGTTCTCCTTATGGTCAACGATTTTTCGGACTCTACTAACATGAAAAATAGGATATACTCGAGAGCTCTTTGGCAACTCAAGTTTGTATGCTACGCTACTAATCTTCTTAAGGATTTTAAATGGATCACAATATCTAGGAGAAAGCTTTCTTATCTTGAGAGTCTCTGACTTCACAGCAGGGACTTTCAAGAAAACAAAGTTACCCTCTTCAAAGGTCCCTTCTCTATAGCTCTTGTCAACGTACATTTTTGCACGACCTTGTGCACTGCAAATGCTATCTCTTGCTACTTTTAGCATTTCTTGCATGTCTTCAAGGAAATACTTGATAAATTGAATCTTCTCCTTTTGTAGCCTTACGGCGGCCACATGAGATCTCAACTCTGGAAACTATACATTAACATGAATGGACTAAATCCAGGTGAATGTTTCGAACTATTATAACAAACTCCAAATGTGGTAGGTACATACGCTCGAATCATGTCCTCTAGCACTTGATTAAATCTCTCAGCCTGAGCATCAGACTGTGGATGATCAACTGTACTGATACTCATAGTAGTGTCTAACTTTTTGAAGACTTCCCTCCAAAAGTGACTAGCAAATTTTCTATCCCTATCCAAAACTATATGCAGAGATGAAGTAAGTGTTAAAGTTAATGTTTCTGTAATTGAAATTGGTTTAAGTAATGAAAACTTAAACAGCTTTGGAAGAGACCTGTACGTGTTAAACATTGTTTTGTCATCTTGTGAATAAAACCCAAAAATCTAAGGTAGAAACCGAGATAGAAAAAGCTGACAAGTATGCAGTTACTTTGAGTTCTTTATTGTGAGAGTTTAGGGATGTTTTTCTTGATGGTGTTCCACCATCTATGGATATTAACCATAGCAATTAAGTGCTTCCTAGTTCAAAACCTGTAAGCAAGCCTGCTTATAGAATTAGCCACTCCAAAGCACAGGGGTGGAATGGTTGTTAGCCGAGTACATGAAGAAAGGGTTCATAAGACCAAGCTCTTCACCATGGGCATCACCTATTCTTTTGGTAAAAAAGAAAGATGGGTCTGTGCGGATGTGCATAGAACCATGCTCTTAATCAGATTACGATTAAAAAACAAATACCCAATGCCGTGCATTGACGAGTTGTTTGACCAACATAATGGTACACAATACTTTTTTAAGATTGATCTTAGATCGGGGTATCACCAAGTTAAGGGAACATGATATTCTTAAGATTGTATTTAGGACTCATTTTTGACATTATGAGTTCCTAGTCATGTTGTTTAGCTAGACAAATATGCCAGTGACATTTATGACACTGATGGACAATGTGTTACATCAATACTTAGGAAAATTTGTTTTCTAAGACAACATACTGGTTTACAATAAGTCTAGAAAGGAACACTTATAGCATTTGTGCTTGGTGTTTGAATTGCTTAGGAAAAATAAGTTATTTTGCAAAGAAAAGCAAATGCACATTTCTTCTTAGCAAATTCAATATTTGGGTTATATTATATTCGTAGAGGGAACGTGGATCCTGAGAAGGTGGAATCCATTCTCAAATGGCTGGAACCAAAGAACCTAGAAGAATTGCAAATTTCTCTAGGCTTGTAGGGGTTGTACCGCCGATAGTCTGTCAAGGATTACATGCAGATCACAGTCCCCTTAATCGATCAGTCAAGGACAAAGGACAAAACTATTCATTGGGAGGATCCTCAACAAATGAGTTTTGAAAAACTCAAGGTGGCCATAGCCACTGCACCTATTTTGAGTATTGTGGATCCTAATGAACCATTTATATTAGAGAGAGATGCAAGTGGGGAGGCCATAGGGGCGGTTTTAATGCAAAGGGGATGCCTTGTTACATTTGAAAGGGGATGCCTTGTTACATTTAAAAGGAAAGAGTCTTACCAAACAGCGAGCAACCTTTTTCGAGCTAGTTGAAAATTAGAGTGAAACTTGGCAACAAACCCCAAAAAATTGGAAGTAACTCAACAAACTTTTAGAACAGAAAACAATGCAAAGTGAGCACAAGACATAAGCAGTTACATTATTTTCCATTCACGTGCAGGATAATCTTTGATTGAAGCAAAATGGTTCCTATCATTATAGTGCACGAGAAGATCCATATAAAATTGAAATACCACTCCAAGTATAATTTTTTGACTGCACAGAACATGACCCAACAATATCTGCATTAAACAAGACCAAAACAAAATCGCCAATCATGGCTCGCAAACAAACACAAAAACCACGTGTTGCATTGTCCACTGCATACACCATAACAAATCAAGTTGAGTCACACTTATCGTCTATAAAAACACGACGAGTGTGACATCATCGTTCTGCATGGTCCTTCTCAAAATGTGCGTCTCCAACCATGGTTCTTACCATTGCTTCGGCGTACATTGGCATAACACTTTGCATAGAAAATAAAGAATAAAAATTGTTTAGTTTTTGCAAATTCACATGTTTAAGTATATATGTGTATTCTAGATCAAACTTGAATGTTCTAGTCTTAAAACATTAGCACAAAGGTAACCAAAATCACAAACTTGGATCCTTAAGCATTGACCTAATGTAAAACACTCCTAAATCCATAGCAAAATAGAGTGACAATAGTCCAAGCACATAAAAAAACAAACCCAAATAAATAGTCATCAATGTAGCACTGAATAAGGTCAAGATGCTCACTAATCATATGGATTCTATCCCACACGCTATCATCCCAATCATGTGAACTGCTAGCCTCCCCCTAGCCTCCTTGCCTCTTAGGTAGAAGCAATGGCTATACGTATGAAGATAGAAGACCCTCGTCAGAGTCCATCGAAGTGCATAAAAAACTTGACCTCAAACATGCCTTAAGTAGAGGAGCTGTGCCACAGCCCCAACTCAAGGCAAACACCACTAGGACGACAGAACAACTCCAAATACCCTACAATGAAAGTAATGCTATGCTCCAAAACACCACGGATCTCCACACCCTTGAGATCCCTAGCACGAGATACATCTGGCAAATAATGGTATACCACCGAATCCATAGGATGCATATGAGCACCTCGAAAAGAGGTGCACTCTCCAATTAATAAATCAAAGGAATTATACCTCATCTGTGAACTACAAAGAGCATAAAAGAGGTATACTACAACATGATGACAACAATCTAATGAGGTAAAAAAAATCATATATATCGAACAAAATTCCATGGAACCACCACTAAAGACACTACCTTTGTTCGGAAACTAGTAGTCTCATAGTATCCATAGGGTTTGTATGACAATAACACGGTGCAAAATCTCCAAATTCGATACACGGCAATAGCGATCAACCTAACCCATTGTCTCTCCTATAAAATATAACATAGCTTTTATCAAACAAATTGCAAGACAAAAGGAAAGGCTTGAAAGCTTCCAACACATGGAATATTACCTCCCATCGATGCCATAATCAACAACCAGCCCAGAACCACCAAGAGTCAATGCAGCCAAACCAACTCCATACTACACATGGTCCTCAGATATTGTATGCCATGGGGGCCTAGAGTCAGCGGCACCATGTACTACTCCACCGAAAAAGGGAGGTCCAAAAATATCAAATTAGCTGCCCAAGAAACTAATCTCCCTTTCCTTGCATATTGTCTACCCTTGGGTGAGAATTTTTTGCATGTGCTCATGAACTATAGTGTAAGATGCATTCTTTGTGCCAATCATAAAATCCTTGTGGAATAGCAATATAATCCCCAACAACAGCCAAACACTTTGCACCATCCCCACATGACACATCGGAAACTGGCAAATGTGTCTGGTAGACATATGTTGTCATTCTTTTAGAAATGATTCGTGTTGTTTTTCCATTAAGGCCGTCATCTTGAAAATAATCCAAAGAAAGACAATTCTTCATGCAATTGTCGATAGGATAGTCAAAAAGTCAAAAACCATAACTTGACATAATGAACTATTAACATAACAAAAAGAATATTCCAAGCTCAATTCTAGAGAGGTTGAAAATGAATTACGATCATCAAGAGTATCCGCAATATTCATGTCTATCTCATCATCTGCTCTTCCACAACTTTGTCTTTGTCTTACATATGTAAAATAAAGCAACGAGCAACTCAAGACAATGACCAATAGTTAGTAGATGCCTACATATTGATAAAGAGCTCAACTAACCTCTCCTTTGTGTAGGTCTCTTTTTCTCCACCTCCTCCACCTCGACAGGCTGCCCAAGCTTGAAATGCTGATGGAAATTCTTCTCCTGCTCCAAAACATGACCCTTCTCAAGGTCAATCCACCAAGGACACATTTCTAGCTCACACTTGGACAACTTATGCATACTTTGAGGGTACATACACAAAGTCTCATTATCCAGAGCCAACCATTTCTTTGCTCTTACAGGCATGACAAACAAATGACCCCTTTCTTTTAAACAAACGAAATATATGAAAACATTGAAAAGAAACATATGATTGGGAATGTATTATTGAGTAAAAAAGAATGTAGCATTTTCTTATGAACATTTCCAACACTACTCGTGAAAAAAAAATCTTACAACACTACTCGCAAAAAATAATGTAGCCATCTGGACCATGTTAGACTTCTTTGTTTCCTTTTCAGCACTCTTTTTTTCCCTTGTGTCTTGGCTTGTCTCAAGAGGGAACAATTGCTTCCTCTTCTCAATCTTTATCTCCTCATAATAATCATAGAGCAAGCAATCATTGGGCACCACTAGGCCATTAGGCTCATCCACAAAATCTTTAAGGATAGCATTTGCCCTTTGCAAAATCTTTTCAAGAGTGACCTCTTTTTTCGAAGCCAGCTTCAAAGTGAAAAGAAATCACATCATAAAGGAAAGTATGCATTTGACATATTTGTAGAAATTGCAAACAACTAAACATAAATAGCTATAGAAAACAATGACTTACTGTCTATAGATATGATCTCCGTGCATAAGGCCAAACATATTTTTGGTTGTCTTGTTTTCCTCCAATAAACCCAACCAAAAGATTTTGGACTCTATCGGTACATCACACAATGCTAATAAATTTAAACACCATATTGGGGAATTTGGGAATTTCCTAAGTCCCACTTTGAGAAATAGACCTATTTTTTGTGCATTTTGTATATAAATATTTGTATTTTTATAGCCAAACCTAAAAGTTTACCTTATCTATGAGAATAAAGCAAATTAAATGTTGAAAAAATAACTAGAAAACTATAAAGTATGTGTGTTTTCCTAAGGAATTTCTTCTTTACTTCACTTTATATTAATACATGATGCTTGGACATCAATGCATTCTCTCTCTCTCTCTCTGTCTCTCTCTCTCTCTCTCTCTCTCTAACCCTTGACCTTTGACTACATATGCATAGTTGCCATACAATATAATAGTATGGTTATAATTTTGGTTAGCTCTTTCTAGTAAGTTGGAAAGAATATGTATGTGTGGTTAATAGTCTCGAAAAGAAAATCCCAAAAAAATATTACTTAGAATTATTTGAGATCAAAGAACACTATATTCTTTTTGTCTATATTTGTGCTGAATGTTTCTAAGTTGGAAAAAGGATATCTACGTTACCCTTGAAAATAAAAATCAAAACAACAATAATGAGACTAATTTGAGATTTAATATATCTAGTATACTTTTGCATTCATAATGCAGTCATTTAATATCAAAGCACAGTTGGTATATTTTTTCATCAAAGCCCGTTCTCTCCATCAAAATATAGTTAGAATATCACTCTTCCACGATGATCTTGTTTACAAAACAATCAAGTCTTCTATGAAATCACAACCCAAAAACCTTGAGCTAGTCTCTAATGTTGAAAGAATTTATAAACACTAAGGTATAAGTTAGAGACATGAATGTATTGTTGCCTTGTCACATCATTTTTGTGGAAGGTAAAATTCTAAAGTTTTTTAATGAAGTGTCTAGCTACATGACCACAAGATACTTCATAAAAGTATATTTTTGAGCATGTGGCCAAAGATCACAAAAGACAATATTATAGGACTATTGAATTAAGTAGCAACAATGCATATAGTTGCAATGAACATTTTAGAATATATTTCCATACACACATGCTACAACACTTCCACATTATAATATGCATATAGGACATATGTGTAGATCATACTTAGAAAAATATATTTTAAGAGGAAAAATATTCGACCATGTGGCCAAATATCAATAGACACCAACTTGACACCTTTGATAGTATGAGTCATACCAATATTTGAATCAAAGCAGTGCAATTGCAATTGGCAAAAGCATTGTAGCTATATGATACAAAAAAAAATTCTTCCTATATATTTGACCATGTGGTGAAACATCAAAAGATCCAACACTTTAGACAAATATTTGGATCAAAGTAATGCAATTGGAATTGATTCAAGCATTCTAGCTACCATACAAGAAATTGCTTCTTCCAATATAACTTCAACAATATACTTGAAAATAAAATTCAAAACAACAATACTCAGACTGATTTGAGATTTAAACTTTTCTAGTATATTTTGCATTCATGCACGCATTCATTTAATATCAAAGCACAATTAGTATACCTTTTCATAAAAACACATTTTCTCCATCAAATTACATTTAGAATATCATTCTTCATTGAGGAGCTTGTATATAATACAATGAATTCTTCCATGAAATCACAATCCAGAAATCTTGAGCTAGTCTCTCTGATGTTGAACGCATTTATAAACACCAAGGTACAAGTTGTAGAAAAGAGTGTATTATTTTTGTGTCACATCATTTTCATGGAAAGTACAATTTTTGAAGGTTTTTTATGAAGTGTCTAGCTACACGACCATTTATGTAGTCTTCCTTATATCCTAGCTGATGAGCAAGTTGCATTGCTTCCATATCCTTTAGAGTAGAAACCAAAGGAATCCGCTTTAACCTCGATACTTGTGAGACACCCAATGGATGGGTTGGATGAATTGAGACTCTTGATGATGATCCTTGTACAATTGATGATCTCTTCAAGCAAGAAGTGATTGAAGATTGTTGCATATATATTCCATCTCCACGATTGATGCTGTTGGGTTGTACTGATGATGAAGATGACATAGCATTATCATCTCCTTTAAGCCATGTGTCAATCACAACCTTGAATTGTGTGTACAACTCATGTCCATATTGAACTGGCTCAAGTCCATATCGATCAAATTTTATGACTTCACGTGCATCATGGGATCCACTTAAGCGAGTAGGGTAGAAGTTCCTCAATCAAGATTGAGTCTCCTTCATTAACATCAAATGTCTGTGTGGATAGATGCAGTTCTCAAGAGGGTTAGGACACCCCTTGTAGGGACTATCATCTATCAAAATAGTCTTGCTATGTTCACAAACATTGCCATATTCGTTCCACACATACTGAAGGGGCTTGAACATTGCTTCCACCCCCATCTTGTCTAGCTGATAGATGATCTTGAGTGGATGCGTATGGCATTTCTCCTGTCCCCAAATCATGAAAAAAGGATATCTCCTTTTTGCATAGCTCTCCAAGCAATTGATTATTGTGATGACATTTTTGTGTGAAGCTGTAGACCAAACTCCCACTTGGAATCTTGCAAATGTAGCTTCAAGAAACTCAATGCATCCTAGTCGAAGAACAACCCATTGCTTGCCCACTCAAAAACTTTGGAACCTCTTTGATTTGGAAAAACAACGTTGTAAAAGAAGACCATTGAGATCAAGTGTCACACAGTTTGGTAGCACTTTTTGCCAAGGCCACATCACTTACTTTGTTTGCTCTGCTCAAATCTGCCAAATACGCAAATAGACTATTCTTAGTCGAATTTGAATCATTCTATCATACAACACAAAGGTTAAGAACAAAATAGACATCTAGTCTCTTACAAGATTTTTTTTTTCATTTTAGAGCTAGTAAGCTAAGATAAAAACATTATATATAGTTCAATAGGGCTAAGTTTATTGTACTATTCCATATGTACATTATTGTATAAGACATTAAATTTAATATGCAAATAGTATGCATGGATGGTATATACTCCATCAAAATATATTTTTGACCATGTGGCAAAAAAATCTCAAAAAGTAATATTATATGACTATTGAATTAAGATACAACAATGTATATAGTTGCAATGAACATTTTAGAATATTTTTCCATACACACGTGCTATAATATTCCACATTGATGTGCCTATACCATATAAGAAAATATTTCTTCCAACATTATCATGTACTTCATACTTGTATTTTAATACAAAAGCACAAACTTTTTGCAACCAATTTTAGGTACAATATGATGAAAATATTTCTAGAAATAAGGACTCTTAAACAATAAACACAAAACTGAGAGAAATAGGCTTGTAAGGCTTGCTTTAGATAGCACCACAAAATGAGAAAATATGTAGGAAATGTTATGTCATGAAATCGTCCTCCAAAACACAAGTTCAACCTTACGCCATAGTGTTCTCATTGACAAAAGTTAGAGATAGAGAGGTTCAAATACCTGAAGTAGCCTTCAACCTCTCTTTCATAATAATATTTGCTATGTCTTGGCTTGATTCATCCACACCCTCCGACGGTAGGTCAAGAGCTAGAGCACCAATGGGAGGAACCTCTTGAGCACTTGTAGGTGGGTTGGCGCTCTCATGGGCTCTCCAACATGCCGCTTCAATCTCTCTTTGCTCTTGACTATTTCACACCACTGCAATAGTCTTCATGCGATGTTCCAATGCGAGCTTTGATGCAACACCACATGAGAATATATCACATACAACCTCATGTGCATCATTGAATGCCTTGATGACCTTCTTTTTCTTTCTAAATATGGCCTTTGCAATAGTTTGTTCTTCTTCAAGCTCTCCATCCTTTCCTTCTTTGTCAATGGCTTCAATGGATTCATTATCCAAAATGCATGGCTTGTTGGAATTTCCAACATATCGATCTAGATTGATGAAGCTTTTCTTCATGGTCACAAGTGTCAACACAACAAATGAATCCATGGCCCCAAAAGCAAGACTCTTGGCCATTGGTAGGAAGTCAACACTTCCAACTTGCATATGGTACTTGCATGAAAGATTCTCAAGGGCCTCCTCCATAGCTGCCATTTGTTTGTGGTTGAGAAATGACAACAAAATGAATTGTTTAGGCTCACATGTCATTTTTAACAATTTGAAGACCACCTTTCCAAACATGATAGAATCCCATGCCATGCCCCCAACTCCATGTGCCGCTTCTAGGACAACCACACCAATGGTAATAGGATCTTTATACACATTGTATATAAGATCGAATGCCTCAAGGTTGCACCCCACAATATATACTTGCCAAGGTAAGCTAGTAGAAGAATGAAGAGGATCTTGCTTCTTCACAATAAGAAAGTTCACAATGTCTTTTGCACCATTTGGCAATGGTCCTACATCAGCCCCACGTGTGAGCTTTTTTGACACCCAATCACCTCAAACACCTTAAATCTTTGTGTATACATCATTGGTGATGTCGTATTCAGTAACAAGATCTTCCCAACTCTTCATCATACTATTGCTAGCATGAGTTGAGGCATTGAAGAGAGAAACTAGCTCCTCATGGAGCACCCTATCTCGCTTGATTTGCTTTGCCCTTGTCTCCATGTCAACAACATCCTCTTTGTCCCATTTGTTTCTAAGAAAGATGATGTGTCCATAATTAACTTCCTTTTGTAATGTGAGGATATCCCCATCCTTTAGACCCATAAGGCAACGAAAAGTTGCGGGAGATGTTGGAATTAGGGTTGCAGGAAAGCACACAAAGCTTGGAGAAGAAGAAGCAAGAATGCACACAACACAAAGTGTATTAGATTGTGTCAATGTACAAAGATAAGTTAGCCCTAGAATGATGGGCGTATATACAAGTCGGGGGAAAAAACCTCCTAAAGAGGGAAAAAGTGCCCCGGCGGTCCTAAGTGTGTTCACACACATCACTGCCTATGTACATAGCAACAAATCCTCCCTGGGAGTGATGGTGTGAACGAGAGCTGGCACTCATGTATAGGGGAGTGCCATGCCCGAAGTAGATCAATCCACAAAGGGGAGCAAGCCCAAAGCTTTGCGGAAAGCTTCGAACTTCTCACGAGGAAGCGCCTTTGTGAAAAGATCGGCGAGGTTGTCCTGTGTTGGCACATAGGCCAAGCTGATCTCTCCTGCTGATAGTCTCTCCTTGACATAGTGATAATGCACCTCAATGTGCTTTGTGCGAGCATGAAAAATTGGGTTTCTCGCAACTGCCAATGCGCTCTGTCTGTCAGTGTAGATAGAGGTGGCAGACTCCAACACCCAAATCAGCCATAAGCCGTCTGAGCCACACACACTCAACCGTAGCTGTGAAAGCTGCCCTGTACTCAGCTTCACAACTAGAAGTGGCCACAGTAGGTTGCTTCTTGCTCAACCAAGATATGCATGAGCTACCAAGCATGAAACAAAAACCACTTGTGGACACTCTTGTGTCATAGCTGTTAAGATTCTAGAAATGGGATTGGTCATGGTGAAGGAGATAGATTAAGCATAAGATTAAGGTGGATTAAACCACACTAAAAACTCCATGACTAGAGAGAGAGAGAGAGATTGCACACTCAACACTATTCCCTTGTATTTCATATCACAATGAACCATACAATGATATAGGCTCTCTAGCCTTATCCCACTTTACATGTCATCATCCATGTGGCAACTCCTTTTCCACTCTTTTGGTCACAACACTCACACACCATACAATATTACATGTGGCATTCCTTTCTCACCACAATATCTTGCACCTCTAGGGTGCTTTCCCACATACACACAACACCGCGATTACATCTCTCAACACCCCCTCTTAATCGAGGTGTTCCACAACTCACCCATCATTCATCATCCATACAATGTAGCATCGCACAAACGCAATCGCTATCTCTCAACACTCCCCCTCAATGATACATTGGAGTGTCCATCAACCAAACATGTGTGCCCGTGTCTACCATCTTAGACACCTAGTCCATTTTAAGCCGACTCATCGCTCACAGCAGCGGAACCACTGAGTCCGATTTGAACATGGAAGTTTGGGTGGGATCCAACCCATGCGCATGCACCTCACACGTGCATCGCTTTTGCACACATCACAACAACTACCGTTTCGAGCTTCTAGGTGAGCTCGGGCAGGGCGACCCTCATACCATGGATGATTACAAAATTTTTCCCGTTTTGAGCACGCATGCTCGTGGACGATTTGTCCATCATCTGGGTGAAAAAAAAAAAGATTACAAAGCCTTTTTGGCCAAAGCCGGGCAGCGGACCCTTATGCGGATGAGTGATCTCCATATAAGGTGTGTGTGAATAAAAAATTATGGGTTTATGAACCTTAGAAAAAAAAAACACTCCAGCATTGAAGGAAGTAGAATATACCCTTATGCCAATAAGGGTTATATTTTTTTTCAAAAAAAAATCCTGAACGTCTGTGCGCCGACTTTGCTGCGTGTGTCAGATTTCTGGCACACAGGTTGTCTTCTTCTCAATTCGCTGCACGCGTCAGGTCGTCTTCTTCTTTTTCCACTCGCGACCTGTTCTGCACAACAGCTATGGCGGTCTTCTTCCTTTCGCCTGCTTCTCTCTCTGGCTGTTATCGCCCTTCCTCTTCTCCAGCATGCTCTGCTCACTGAAGTCACCACAGCAGCCCCCGCCGCCTTGTACTAGGCGTCAATCATCCTGATTCAGTTCGCCATCTGACACGCTGCTATTTTCCTTATTACTTCATTTCTTCAACTGTTCTAGTGCTACTACCATTGCGTTTCTGCTGTTTTCTTGCATTCTCTCTATTCTGTCCGCCTTGTGGATGGTGGTGTTGATGCAGGCGAGCGTTTCCAGCTAACGGCCAAAGGCCTCCTGCTCAGTTGCACATGGAAGTTGTCCCCTGCTACTTACGATGCTTGCACTAGATGTTGCCAAAGCTTCCATAGTAGCAAGCTTCTGCGTCTTCAATTTCTTTGCTAGTTTGCTACCAAAAATTTGCTGCCTCTCTATTGTGCTGCTACTTCTTGTAGCTACTTGCTTCTACAATAAACCTTCTTCCATGGGGTTCTTGTAGCCACCACTTTGGCTTCTATGAGCTTCATAATGAGCTTCAAACACGCATGCTCTCCCATTGCTACTTTGCCTCTGGAAGACCTCCAAGTTGAGGTCTTCCATGACCATTGACATAGCCTTCATGGCCTCCAAATCAGCATGCTTTTCCTTCAATGCATGCATCCATTCAAGGGTGCTTTTCATTTTGGTTTCTCTTAAGAAACCAAGGTGCAAACCAATGTGAAAACTCCAAAAGCTTCCACCAAACATTGCCCATCTTCTATGATCAAAACCATGAGCATCACTCTTTCCAATGTGCTCAACCATGGACTTCTTCCAAGCCCATAACTGCTTGTCCCTTCTTAGACAAGCATTGCACCTCTTACACTCTTTGCTTGGAAGCAAAGAACCTTGGGATTCTTCCATCCCATCAAGCAACCCTTATACATTGAGCATTTTTCCATGCTCAAACACAAAACTTTGAGGCAAAACTTCACAAAACCAACCTTTCATGAGACCATTGTCTCTTTGGCAGCTTCTTTGTTGTTTATGAAGACTCCATAGCCTTCATGATGCTGAAATCTGCATTTTCAGCTTTGTAGATGGCTTCTTTGATGATGACAACACCATTTGTCATCTCCACAATGAGAAATCTCCACTTGAGACTTCAATGGCAGCTTCATTGCAACCTCCTTGTTGCATAGCTCTTCTTTGACAGCTTCAAGACACTTCCAATGTCTGGTTTTCAGCTTCATGAGCAACTCCAAAATCTCCATCTCCTATGGGCAGCTTCAAATCTCTCTCAATGCAACCAAATGATAATGAGTGTGCATAACTTTTTTTTTCATAATAAGCTGAAAATATAATGCTTAATCAAACAAACACACAAACAAGCTAATATACATAATAAACACCATGACCAAGAGCCCATTTGGCTCTGATACCATGTTAAGATTCTAGAAATGGGATTGGTCATGGTGAAGGAGATAGATTAAGCATAAGATTAAGGTGGATTAAACCACACTAAAAACTCCATGACTAGAGAGAGAGAGAGAGATTGCACACTCAACACTATTCCCTTGTATTTCATATCACAATGAACCATACAATGATATAGGCTCTCTAGCCTTATCCCACTTTACATGTCATCATCCATGTGGCAACTCCTTTTCCACTCTTTTGGTCACAACACTCACACACCATACAATATTACATGTGGCATTCCTTTCTCACCACAATATCTTGCACCTCTAGGGTGCTTTCCCACATACACACATACACACAATATCTTGCACCTCTAGGGTGCTTTCCCACGTACACACAACACCGCGATTACATCTCTCAACAATAGCAACCAGCCCAATCTGAGTCCGAAAAAGCATGTAAATCTGGCGGCAACGATCCCCCCTTGGGATAAAACAACCCAAGATGTATGGTGCCACTCAAGTAGCGAAAGATGCGTTTAACTGCCTTCCAATGCTGAGACCCTGGGCTATGCATAAACCTGCTCACCTGTGAGACTGCAAACTGAATGTCCGGCCTCGTAATGCATACGTAAATGAGGCAACCAACAGCTGTCTGATAGAGTGTGACATCAAAGTGATCTCCAGCATCATGAAGACTCAACTTCAAACCTGTCTCCATTGGAGTAGCAATAGGCTTACAGTCTTCAAGGCCAAATCTCTGCAACAATGTCTTAATATACTTTGTCTGACACAAAGCAATACCTCCATCACACTGTTTAAATTGTATCCCCAAATAATGATGCAAATGCCCCAAATCTGACATCTCAAAAGAGGCATTCAAGTCAGCCTTAAAATCAGCAATATGACTCTCATTTGGTCCTGTGAGCAGCATGTCATCGACATAGAGAGCAATGATTAGATGTACATCATCCACACGTTTAACATACAAAGTGCTTTCTGTTGGACTATTCTGAAAACCATGTGCAGTCAAATATGCATGTATCTTTTCATACCAAGCTCGTGGAGCTTGCTTTAAACCATATAAAGCCTTTTTCAACCTGCACACTTTGTTTTCCTGTCCTCTTTGAACAAAACCACGAGGCTGCGATACATACACCTCCTCATGCAAATCTCCATTCAAGAATGCAGTCTTTATGTCCAACTGATGTACATTCCAACCATTATGAGCTGCCAATGCACAAATGCTATGAATGGTAGTCATACGACAAGTGGGAGCAAAGGTCTCATCAAAATCAATGCCCTTTTCTTGAGCATAACCCTTTGCAACAAGTCTAGACTTATAGCGATCAACACTGCCATCTGGCTTTCGTTTCAATTTAAAAACCCACTTACATCCAATGGCCTTTTTACCAATAGGCAAATCACACAAAGACCATGTACCATTCTTCATTATAGCATCATATTCACTTTGCATTGCAGCCAACCAATTTTCTGAATTTTGTGCCTCATCAAATGAAAGAGATTCTTCCTCTTCACACATACTAGACACAGCCAAAGCATAACAATCTGATGTATAAGAGGCATGCTGAAAACCTGAACGAGTACGACTAGTCATAGGTGCATCAATCTTACTATCACGCAAGGTTTGCACTAGCCATTTAGGCATACCTCTAGCCTGCTCATTTTCAGCCCTATCCTCATGAATTACATCCTGTAAATCTGCATCAGAAATAGGCTGATCTATGATGTCGTTTGAAATCTGCATATAGGCTGAATATTTACCTCATTAGGACTTACATTTGAATTCCCACCTGTAAACAGAGGCAACAATGTATCAAATACATCCCGTGAGCTCACACCTGTCTCTTTGGTACATGATAACAAAGGCTGCACAGCATCTTCCACAAAAACAACATCTCGACTAATCAAGATATGCTTTGACTGCGGATGATACAATCTGTAACCCTTGCTCTCAGCACTATAACCAACAAAAATGCATTTGACAGCCTTATCATCCAATTTTTTGCGTTGTTGCACAGGCACTAAAGCATAGGCCAAGCAACCAAAGACACGCAAGTAATAGAAGGCTTCCTGCCATGCCAAGCTTCGTATGGAGTAATAGACTGCAAGGCCTTCGTGGGACACCTGTTGAGTACATATGCAGCACACATGACAGCCTCAAGCCAAAACGCATGTGGCAAAGCTTGGCTCTTGACCATACATCGTGCCATCTCCATAAGTGACCTGTTCTTCCTCTCAGCAACACCATTTTGCTGAGGGGTATATGGCACTGTACATTGGTGTTTTATCCCACGACTAGCCAGAAATGCATCAAACTCTTTAGACATGTACTCCCCCCCTCGATCAGAACAACGGAGGGTGCCCACAGTACAATTGGATACATTTTCAACCATAAGCATAAACTTTTTGAAGCACAAAAACACTTCGGACTTTGACTTCAGTGGATATACCCATGCATGCCTTGAGTAATCATCAATGAAAGTCACGAAGTACGCATAGGCCCACATACATCACTATGTACAAGTTGTAATTTGCGAGTGGCCCGCACAGAACCATCCTTTGGAAACGCAAAACGCTGCATTTTGCCCAAAATACAGCCTTCACAAACATGTTTCAATGGTGCCTCAAGAGGGGGCAATGAAGCAACCATATCAAATTTCTGCAAACGCAGCAAACTAGCAAAGTTCAGATGACCAAAACGAGCATGCCATAGTTTTGCATCTGAAACTGCCTTTTCATCAGAAACTGCATTTGTTGAATCTTCCACACACTTGTCATAAGAATTGAGCCTATACAGCCCACGAAACAAGGTGCCAGATGCAATAATCGTATCACCAGAAGTCAAATCATGAACAGTACATCTGTCATCCACAAATTTGACTACAAATCCAAGTCTAGCAAGCGCAGAGACAGACAATAGATTTTTCTTTATCCCTGGCACATACAAAGCATCTGAAAGTGTGAAAGCACTGCCATTTGTAGCAGTAAGCATAATTTTACCAACGCCCTTCACTGGGTAAGAAGCATTATTGGCACATGTGACAGTATTCCCATTAGAGACAGCCTCAAGACAAGTGAACATATCACGATGTGAGGTAATGTGCTTTGTAGCACCACTGTCAAAATACCAAACATGAGAGTCAACAGAAACTGCCAAACATGCATCATGTACAGATGGGTCATACTAGCAATACACGCTAAACGCCCATTCTGTATCCTGCACAACATTTGCAGAATCTGCATTTGTAGAAGCATCCGCTATTGTGGCTGCATTTGACTCTTTCTTCTTTGCCTCTTTAGCCTTTAGCTTAGGGCAATTCTTAATGACATGATCATTTGCCTTACAATAGTTACACCTGGTCTTTTTCTTGCCTTTATCAAGAGCCTTCTCAGACTTATTGTTGCTACCTGTGGAAGGAGAAGAAGTTGCAGACCTACTAATAGGAGAAGAAGCATTGGAAGGGGCTGCCTTACCACTTCTTCTCTGCTGCTGCTGCTGGGCAGCAATAAATGCTTGATCAACTGCACGCTGCCTGGCCCTGTTTTGCCTGGACTGCGCTTCTTGCAAGAGCTTGTTGACTAAAGTATCATACTTGACAGCATCAGGTCTGTCCTCATTAAGAAGTCTCCACGTGGAAGCAAAAGTCTGATATGTCTCAGGTAAAGCATCAAGAACAGTCTGCACAAGAGAATGATCAGGAATAATGTCACTTGTAGAAATCAGCTGTTCTTTGAGATCTTTAATCTCAGCAAGAAAAACATTCATGTCATCATCTTCTTGCATAATCTTCAATTCTAGCTCTTTACGCAGGTAAGCGATTTTTACCTCGTTACGACCTGCATACAAACCAGCTAGAATATCCCAAGCCTATTTTGCTGTTTTAGCTGAACGAATATGTGGGGTGATGTTACGTTTGACAGAAAGTGCAATCAAGGCATGAGCCTGCGCATCTTTACCATCCCAACGAGCTTGTTCAACAATGGGTAAAACAGCAGCAACAGTAGAGCTGCTAGAACCTGCAACATCCTCAACAGATCCTACATCCACAGAACGTGGACGTACATCCATACCCTGCACAATGTTCCACACTCCTTTTGCAACCAAAACATGCTGCATCATGTATGCCCAAAGTGGGTAGTTGCTGTTTTCATCCAATTTGTCATCAGTAGATAACATGGGAAATACATCATTGCTGTTATCAGCCATGGCCAGTGACTGAAACTGATGCAAAAGCTACCTATAATGAAGCAAACACTGAATAGAAAACAACTCGTGCTATGTAGCACGGTCCACAATAGAGTACGTATGCCTATTTTGCAGAAAACTGCACTGTCGAAATTTCTGCAGAAAATGACGAACACCTGTGCAGAACTTGAAATGCAAAAACGGAGCCCGAAACGACCTCAGATGCAAATTCTGAGAACGCTAAGCCCTATGGGCTTACTTGCAGAGTAGAGGGACCTGCAAGCGCTCGTGAAAGCTCACCTCAATCGGAGAACGTGAGTCGGAGGGTGCCGGCGGCGTAGCCCTGGGAGTCGATGCCTGCTTTGATACCAATTGTTGGAATTAGGGTTGCAGGAAAGCACACAAAGCTTGGAGAAGAAGAAGCAAGAATGCACACAACACAAAGTGTATTAGATTGTGTCAATGTACAAAGATAAGTTAGTCCTAGAATGATAGGCGTATATACAAGCCGGGGGAAAAAACCTCCTAAAGAGGGAAAAAGTGCCCCGGCGGTCCTAAGTGTGTTCACACACATCACTGCCTATGTATATGGCAACAGGAGAAGGCTGCCTTCCCTTCTTTGTGGTGGTATCCTCTTGAGATGAAAGCTCCCCCTTTGAGTATCTCATGATGGTAATCCAACCATCAAATATCTCTTGTGTGCTCACTATCATATGACAATCACGCGATGCACACTTTTCTCCAATGTATTCTATAAATCTCTATCAAAAATAAAAATATGAAATGAGAAAGAAAACACCAAATGCATCTTGAATAAGACAAGCTAAGGTTGTACATCATTACCTCCCATGGTACTCTTTGAGGACTATCCTTTGGAAGCCCTTGTTGAGGTTTTGGTGGAGACCCAAATGCTATCCATTGATCCCTTACTTGTTGAAGTTGCTCAAGATAAGGACCATTCTTTCATAACATTGTGGGATTCCATATTTGTCATCCTAGAAAGCTCAATGCACATTTCAACAGGACAGTCCACCAAGATTCTTGCATTCCTTGTGGCATATAGATGTTTGGTTGCTAGGCATCGATGAGTGCTACTTTTAGGAAATAGATCTTTGCCGCATGGATTGAGTGAAGACCTGATATGATCCAATAGGAGTAAGAATGTAGCTTATCCACTTCCACCTTGTCACGATGCATGGGTCGCTTCACATCACTCTCCTCCAAAAAGTACATGAGGTATGCTGCTGTTGCTAGATTCATGGGATTCTTTACAAAAGATGATGTTAACTTTTGCACATAATCCCAACAAAGTGTTCTATAGGCATATAAAGGTGGTGCCTCATAGCATCTACCAACATCAACAGGAAACTGTGTGGTTGAGCCAAATGGAAAGTATTTTTCAAACATGTGAAATCCGGAACCATCCTTTTTACCCTTCTTCTTAACCATGTCCGAAAAGTCAAAGGTTCTTTCAACACCCTTAACTTCAAGTGACACCAAAGGTGTTGCTTGGATTACTTGTGCCTTTGAAGATTGGTTTGTGTTGTCCAGAGGAGTGTTAGGAGGTACACTCACAACAAGAGCCCGTGAGTTTGAAGCTATTGATTGTGCTTGTGCATCTTGAATCTTTGTCCTCTTCTTTGGTCGATCACCATGTTTTATAGGAAAAAGTTCACTATGCTTGATAGACTCAAATGTAACTATTATTCCTGTGCTGATATCTCCTCTGGGAGGCTCCAACCCATTGCTCTCAAAGAGTATAATTCATCCTCTTTTATATGTGTAGATTGAAAAGATAAGGGATCCAGGTTGTATTCATCAATGTTCTTTCCCTTGATCTTTACTACAATACATGGGATCCCTTCCTTCCCAGCACATCCATCCACAATGATCCCAACTTGATCATATGTTGAATCCTCAAGCTTTGAAGCATATAAAAGGACATTGTTTGCCCTTTTTCCTTCTTTGTCATAAACATCCATAAACCAAGGCCACACAAAATCCCCACTAACTCCATCAATGATTTGATTCTCCTTCCTTGCCGAAGTAGATTTCTTTGCCATTGAATAAACCTACATAAGTATAAAAAATTAGATATATTTGAAATAAATATCAAGTTTTGACCACATGGCCAAAGCTTTACTGAACAGTGTTATGATTACCATATGCATGCATAGGATTTGACCAATGTATGTCCAAATATCATCATAGAAAGGGTTTAAGTTAGAATTTAACCATATGGCAAGATATTGCATAGAAATATTAGGTTTTGACCACATGGCCAAAACTTTATTCAATAGTGTTATGATTATAATATGCATGCATAGGATTTGACCAATGTATTTCCAAATATTATCATAGAAGGGTTTAACTTGTAAGTTAGAATTTGACCATATGGCAAGATATTTTCACAATGGAGAGAAACATCAAATTTGGCTTTTCCAATTGACGAAGATGCATGCCACCATATTCTATTCCTAGAAAATTGGACATAAAAACATAGGCTTATAGATTTGTCTATTTGGTGAAATATTATCTAAAAAAGGACCAAGTTAGAGTGTTATGGCTTATACAAAATGTAGTTTGGATGAAATACTTATCACAAGAAGGAGGGTATATACATGTTTATTAGTATCATGAATTTTCAAAGTCTTTACTAAAGTTTTTTTAGTACTAGAGGACCTTGATATATCACGCCATGTTTTAGTATGCATGTTGATAATATTTTCACATCTCAAAATACAAAGTGTTGAATACAATATGTATTTTGATGAGATATAGAATTTGACCATATGTCCAAATCTCTTCCTACAAAGGGTTAAGTTAGTATGTCCCTATTTGTAAGGTATAATTTGGTGATAATAATGCCAAAACTTATAACAATTGAGAAATATTACATTTGATCTTTCTAAATAAGGAAGATGCATGCCACCATAGTCTATATCTAGAAAATTGGCCAAACCAACATTGCCTGATAGAGTATATTATTTTTGTTGCAATGGCATATAATGGACGATGAGTGGTGATAAGTTCACCATAGAAAATTGTTTTGTCCATATGGTCTAAACTTATGTAAAAGGGGACTGTGTTAGATTCATATGGCTAGCAAAAAATGTACCACATGTGAAGTATGATTTCAAGAAAAAAACAATGTAACATGTCCTTGGCACAAACATGGCATGTGGAAAGTTTTTTCTTATAGTAAGGTAAAAAATAATTTTATCCAAAAAAATAAACTTAATATGTCCTCAATTGTAAGGTAGAGTTTGAAAATTTTGTCATCATGGAGAGCAGTAATGGATATCAATAGAGGTCCTTTCCATTTGAACACATTCCATGCCACTAGGGTCTAGTGTTGGCAATTTGGTCATACCAACATGGTCTTCTAGACTATAAATGTGTTGTTGTACAAGTGGCCATATGAATATTTATTGGATAAAACATCATTGCAAGAAGGACACTACCTTGTAGTTTGTAGCATGGATTGTAAAGGAAATGTCTGCTATAATTTGCTTAATCTGAGCAGACATGTCTATATGGTCAACTTCCTTGAGGCATTTCCATATACAAGTAAGCTTGAATACAAGATGATTCACAAAGAATTTTGTCCATAACTTCAAATGTAGTAGTTTGACATGCGACAGAGACTCAATGTGTTATGTGTAACCGTCGACGAGATACAAAGATTTGAATGTAATATGCCTATATTGTAAGGTAGAATTTGACCATATTGTAAGGTATTACAAGGGTACCTTTTATTTTAACCATACTATCACGCAACCATAAAAGTGTGCTTTATTTTCTTTTTTTTGCCCTTAATTTCAAATCTAGTTGACTTGTGATAGAGAAACAACGTGTTATAGTGTAAGAATTGAGATACAAATATTTGACAACAAGAAAAAAAGCCCTTGTGTCCAAAATGTTGAATGTAATTTGTCCTCAATTGCAAGGTAGAATTTGACCATATGGCCAAATCTTGGGACAGTCGAGAGTAGTAATGGATTGTAGTAGAGGTGTACTTTTTCCAACTAAACACATTCCATGTGACTAGGGTCTAGTGTCCATATCAACATGGTCTTCTAGAGTATGAAGGTTTTGTTGTAATGTCAAAAATCTTGTGTACGAGTGGTGATCGTTTCACCATAGATCTATTACAATGGAATTGGCCACTTGAGCATTCATATTCTATGTATGGCTTAGATTTTAACCATATGGTCAAATATCGTTCCAAGAAATGAGATGGCTATATGAAGGTTTATTGAATGAAATATAATTGCAAGAAGGACAATACCTTGTAGTTTGGATCATGGGTTTTTATATGAAATGTGTTCTATTTAATTTGACCATATGGCAAAAACTTTTCTCTATCTAGTTTTACTATGAGAAGGAATCTCTACCTAGCCTTGAGGCTTTTCCATATACAAGTGATCTTGATCCATATACAATTTCAGAACACAAAAAGAACCATCTTTGTAAGCTAGGTGCTCATAGATTTTAGCTATAATTTCATGCAACAATCAAACACAGGTGAGCATGGATTTTATCCATACTCTCATGCCACAATGAAAGGTTTATTTGTAATGCCAATTTTCATGTAGACATGGTCATAGGTTCATCATGGACCTATTATAGTGGAAGTGGCCAATTGATCATTCATATTCATGGGCTTTTGAAGAGATGTCTTCTATAGAATTTGACCATGTGGAAAAAATTTGCTTTGTTTAGTTTTACTCTTAGAAGACACCTCTACTTGGCCAACTTCCTTGAGGCCTTTCAATATACAAGTGATCTTGTAATTAAGATGATTGAAAAAGAATTTTAGAACAGAAAAAGAACCATCTTAGTAACCTAGGTGTCCATGGATTTTAACCATAATTACATGCAACAATCAAACATAGGTGCTCGTGGATTTTAGCCATACTATTATGCAACATTGAAAGAATACATGATTTTCTTACTTTTTTTCCATAATTTCAAATTTAGTTTGACATGAAATAGAGAGACAATGTGTTACATGTAACAATTGAGATACAAAGATTTAACCACAAGGCAAAAGCCTATGTGTCCAAAATGTTGAATGTAATAATTATAAGGTAGAATTTGACCATATGAACAAATCTTGTGACAATGGAGAGCACTAATGTTAGAGATCACTAATGGATATACAGAAGTGAGCATGGATTTTATCCATACTCTCATGCCACAATGAAAGGTTTTTTTGTAATACCAAATTTCATGTAGACATCGTCATAGATTCATCGTGGACATATTGTCATGAAAGTGGCCAGTTGTTGATAATTTATATTCTATGTGTAGCATGTGTTTTCGAAGGAGATGTCTTTTATAGAATTTGACCATTTGGTAAAAACTTTGCTATGTTTAGTTTTACTCTTAGAAGACAGCTCTACTTGGCCAACTTCCTTAAATCCTTTCAATGTACAAGTGATCTTGGATATAAGATGATTAAAAAAAAATTAGAACACAAAAAGAACCATCTTAATAACCTAGGTGTCCATGGATTTTAACCATAATTCCATGTAACAATCAAACATAGGTGCCCATGGATTTTAGCCATATTATTATGTGACATTGAAAGTATGCCATGATTTTCTTACTTTTATCCGATTTTAGTCTGATATGCAATAGAGACACAACATGTTACGTGTAATAGTTGAGGTACAAAGATTTGACCACAAGGCAGTATCCTATGGCTATTTCAAAAAGAAGCTTTCATATTGACCATGGCTTTTGGCCACAAAGTCACTTTTGTTTGAAGCATCATATAACCAGAAGTATATTTTTGTTACCTCTTTTGTAAGCACAAGTATATGTGTGTCTTGAAAAAGTCATTTCATGTGAAATGTATACATATACAGAGAATTATTCTACAATGTCCAATTAGTCTCTATTGTGCTACATGGATAGATCACTATTTTCTGCATAACGAGTGATTACACATATGTGCAAGTAGTATATACAAGTATGCTTATACAAGCAAGGTCAACGCAGCATACAAGAAGAATCAGCAAGACAGAAGCATTCTCAAGGGACAAGGTCGCATCTTTGCCATAACAAGAGTGTTGAAAAACTAATCAAGGTTAGTTTCATACTTGTTTTCTTATTTCTGCATTGTTTGTTTTTTCAAGTAGGCTCTTAGTCAAGAAACATTCTTGATTTTAAGAAAACTGGGTGTGCTATATTTTTATTTTTATGTCATGAATGTACTATATGATCTTATTTATCTTACTAGCTAATTATGATTAAGAAAGATTAATTATGTAATTAAGTATTATGAACCAAAAAATCAAGAAAACAAAGAACATGTATGAGGCAAAGAGCCTACCTTTAAATGGCTATGGTTACGATGCTTGCTGGCAAAGTTCTGATTAGCGTCAATATTGTGAATGGTTGTTATTGTTGCGAAGCTTGCTGGCAAAGTCGCTTCTGATTAGCATCTGATTAGCGTCAATATTTAAGAAGAACTTCAAATTTCCATAGCCAAAAACCACATAAAAACAACAATGACGTGTGAAGACAGAAACTAGAAGATGAAAAGAAGTAGATATGCAGATGAAGCATACATGAAAGGTCAAAATCTTACTTAAGCACAACTAAATCTTTTGATTAGAGAGCTTAGGTGAGTCGTAATGCAGAGAAAACATCACAGAGAGAGCAAGAACAAAAACCAGGGTCGAAAGTGCGAGCAAGAAGAAGAGTACGTTTTTAGGAGAAAAGGGAAATCCTAGAGAGAGAAGATAGAAAGAGAGGGCCAAATTCAAATTCTTAGAAGGTTCACATCACTAAAGGATATCTTCTTTAATGAAGCATATATTCTCAAGAATATATCACATTTAATGAAGAACGTTTATAAAAAATAGACGTTTGACAATAAATGGAATTATCTTAAAAAAATCACTTTTTTCAAAGTTCGTAATAAGAATTAAGTAATCGACTTTTTTTCATGGGCCAAATTCAAATTCTTAGAAAAGGTTCACATCACTAAAGGATATCTTCTTTAATGAAGCATATATTCTCAAGAATATATCACATTTAATGAAGAACGTTTATAAAAAATGGACGTTTGACAATAAATAGAATTATCTTAAAAAAATCACTTTTTTCAAAGTTCGTAATAAGAATTAAGCCCTCGGACCCCGCTAGGGGCGTTGCCCCCCATCCCCCATCCCCCCGCGGTGGGGGACGTTGCCCCCAGGGGGGGGGGCGCGGGGGCGTTGCCCCCAGACCCCCACAGGGGGGCGCTGCCCCCCGAACCCCCAACTGGGGACATTGCCCCCAGCCCCACCAAGGGTGTTGCCTCCTAGACCCCCATTAGGGAGTATTGCCCATAGCAACTAGTGCCTCAAATGTCGTTTAGAGTTTCCAAGAAATCTACCACTATAGTGAATAATATTATAATATTATTATATTCCAAAATATACTATTATAATATAATATTATTTTATATTATGATAATAAGTTATATTATTAAATATTATATTAAATAATAAATATTAAAATATTATATTATTAAATATAATATTAATTTATTGATATATTTTTTTATAAGATAACATAGAAAGCAATAATTAGTTACATAGGATTACTCATTTTGCATCATTTATTGCTTTGCTAAAAGAGTTCCTATGTCTACATAGATATTTCAAGGTGTTGAGGCTATTCTAATATTAATGCCATATAAAATAAGATTCATATCTTGCTATTCTATTTTCACGACCTTTACTTTTCATTATATGGATAAATCTACTCTTTTCAAATCTACTTTTTAATTTGACACAACTCATATTAGTTACTTCTTGATGTATATTACTGACAATGTGCACTACATTTAGGCCATAATACCAACTATTGGTATATGATTATTCAATTTTGCATCCAAAATTATTGCTTGTGCATGCACTAACATTTGTGCTTCCCAATATATTAATAACTATTCTACTTACCATGTGGACATAAACTTTGCACCAACCAAATCTTATTCATACTATGCCTGCAATACATTAAACCTTGAGAGGATTTGACCATGCGGCTAAAACATTCTCTACACTAGCACACAATAAATTGTCTTCCTTGGAAAAGTTACATATGGCCTGTAAATATTTTAAGAACGATAAGCCTTGAGAGGATTCGACCATGTGGCTAAAACATTCTCTAAACTTGCACACCATAAATTGTCTTCCCATGGAAAAGTCACATATGATCTAAGTATATTTTAAGAATGATAATCCTTGAGAGGATTCAACCATGTGGCTAAAACATTCTCTACACTAGTACACAATAAATTGTCTTCCATGAAAAAGTAACATATGATCTATAGATATTATAAGAATGATAAGCCTTGAGAGGATCGGACCATGTAGCTAAAACATTCTCTACACTAGCACATAATAAAGTGTCCTCTGCAAAAAAGTAACATATGTCTACATATGTTTTAAGAATGATAATCCTTGAGAGGATTCAACCATGTGGCTAAAACATTCTTTACACTAGCACACAATATATTGTCTTCCATGGAAAAGTAACATATGATTTATACATATTATAAGAACAATAGGCTTTGATAGGATTTGATCATGTGGCTAAAACATTCTCTACACTAGCATACAATAAATTGTCTTCCCATGGAAAAGTAACAGATGATCTACCCATGTGTTAAGAATGATAAGCCGTGCGAGAATTTGTCCATGTGGCTAAAACATTATGTAGACCATCACACACACCATGAATACTTTTAATACTAAAGTAAGATATGATGTGCATATATACTAAAGTAAGATATGATGTGCATATATTATAGGCTAATGAAGTTTTGGCCATATGGTCAAAGCATCCATTTCAACTCAGCAATGATGACTACATAGACCTTTTTTATCTAGTAACTCAAGTAATCTAGATCAAGGATATACTACCATGTTCATTGAGTAAACAAGTTTTGGCCATGTGGTCAAATTTATTCTCTATCTTATGATGTTGGAAAATGGAATACTGCACTAATTTTGCAATGTATACTTCAGCTTGTCATCTATTAATGCATGTTTTCATTATCAATGCTATGTGATTACTTGATGAATATAAGATCACTCAATCTCTTATGATTAAATGTCTTATGATGAATATAAGATCACTCAATCTCTTATGATTAAATGTCTTGTGATGAATATAAGATCACTCAATCGCTTATGATTAAATCTCAAATTTTTTCACTTACTCAGGCAACATGGACCAAGACTTTCATTGTGGGGATCGTGTCAATTTGATGATGGATAGAGATGTTGTTGCACTTGGAACAGTATGTGCAATACGTCCAACTGACACATGCCATGGGCAAGTCCTTGGAGATGGATTTTTGTTAGTTTCTATCGACAACTGCCTAAATGATGCAGCTTGCTTGCCATTTCCAAACAACAATGCAACAAAGGTCATTCAGGCAGTGGGTAGTTTTGTAAAGTAGGAAAAGAAAGATGTGGTGGTTGTTATAGGTGCCTTGATGATTGTTGATGATGATCATGCGGTGCCACCTTCTAATGATTTTAATGCTGTTGGAGATGAGGACACTCCAAGTATCCGCGAAAGTTGGAAAGAGCGTAAAGTGATGCTCTGGACAGAAGGCAATGAGAAGTACATTGGAACAGGGATTATTCTCTTAACATTTCCATATGACGTGATTAACTTTGATCTATTATAGGAGAAGAAGATGTGGGTGTGGTGGTAGATCAGATCCTTGATCCAACTACAGGGACAGACACATGTGACACACTTCAGTGCGTCAATTTGGTTAGGTGGCCTATCAAATAGGTCACCTTTGATGATGGTACACCACTGCTACATGAACATGAAACACAAGCTTTCACATCTCCAAATGAGAGCATAAAAGATATGTGTGAGGAAATTGAGGACTTTATTGCAGGTTCAAAATCCATTTTCTTACAGAAGAGATCATATTGTATGATCAATAGAAGGCCTAGAATTCTTGCTCTCAAAGCTTCAAACTTGAGAACCTCAATGGAATCAATTTTACTTGTTGCTACAATTGATTGTTGTCCTGCAAAGTGTTGTCAATATGCTGATAGAGATGCAGTACACCAATTGCGGAGGCACTTCTGGGGGTTATGTTTGGAAGAACGTACCAACTATGTTTATGATGTTTTGGAGTCATCATGTCACATTGACAATATGGGTACACAAAAATACAATTTTATATTCAATGGGAAAGTTGTATGTGGTAGGACATGGTATGGGATGCATGGCATCCCCAAAACATCTTTCTACAGGTATAGGTTGCAATTTGAGAATGGTGTAAGGAGGGTAATGCATGGCAATAAAGGAGCAATTAGAGCAGCTTGGGATCACACACAAATGGGCAGGGCAATCTTGAGAGACTTTATTGAGAAGAATGCAGAGCAAATGCCACATAAAAGTAGAACCATGCAGGATGGTTCCAGAGAGACACAATTGGTCATCCCAGATGTTTATAAGCAAATAGACATATGGGAAGAAGAAGTGAATGCCACATTAGATGCTATTGGATGTAAGCAAATGTCTTTGTCCACATTCAATCGAATTTGGAATACAGAGTTCAAGCATGTCACCTTAGCAAAGACAAGCGAGTTCTCCAAATGTAGTGTTTGCTCAAAGATCAAAGAACAACTTGCAGCAACCAAATGCCTTTAAGAACGCAACATACTATTGAGGAAGCGTCGAAGTCACATGCTGCAACAACAAAGTTGTCGAAACATATACTATGGATGGCATCTAGCATCAGTGCTAAATCCTAAAAAGAACTTGTGCATCATACATGACAAGATGGACCAACAAAAGACAGCTATCCCGAGGTTGAGAGTTCGATCAAAAGAGACAGATAGATCCACTCAACTACCAGTTTTCTTGACAGGCATGATCACACATGGGCATGGGGAAGGAAGATATGGGCACTTTGCAATTGATCTTTGGCCCCATGATCCTCACTTCACAGTTGCCTCATTGTCTCTGTGTTTCAAGAACTTGGAGTGACTTGATAGGCATGAAGCTGGTGATCTACAACTAGATGGAATGCCAAGATCAAGCTCTTTGTTTTGCTAAATGCATTAAACTCAAGGAAAGCACTAGACTACCATCAACAAGGTTCTCATACTACTACACAAATGGAGGACATAATACTACAGGATGGACAACAAGATTTTAAACGACTACCAGAGAACTTGTTGCTACAGGTAGATAATTGTGGATCAAAAAACAAAAACCGTTATCTCTTTGCATATTTATCATTGCTTGTGGCACGAGGGACCTTCAAGATGATCCAAGTTGGGTTTCTCATGGTGGGTCACACACATGAAGACATTGATGCAATGTTCAGCAAGTTCTCAGAGAAGCTTAGAACAAGCATGACATTCACTTTTCCTCATCTTATGCGGCATTTTCAACTGTGCCAGTCAACAAGGCCTTCTCCTTTTTTATTGACACATGTACCAGACTTCAAGAGTTACATTGAAGGATACTTATGTGACTCCAAGGATGCACTTGTTGGTCACTCAAAACCACTTCACTTTCGTTTCTACATGCAAGGGGATACACCTCTAATGCAATACAAGATCCATCCTAAGTCAGTAGAATGGTTGCCAAGAGAAGGCGGTATTGAACTATGGAAAAGAGACTCAACAACAGGAAAGCCTACCCTTCCAAAGGGTCTTCCAACCTTGCTACCCATGTCTGCGTATATTAAAGATCATCAAGAGGTGGTAAGTGGAATCAAAGACTATCTCAAGTATTGGGAAAGATGGTCAAGTGTACAAGGTCCTGAAGCGGAGTACACAAAGTTCATAACACCAGTGATTGATTATTGGAAAACCATGCTTGATGCACTTCAAGCTCCAAATGTTGAAGAAGCAAGAGTATTCATGGACTTTTGGCCAAGGACACAACGTGATACAGTATTTCAAGACATTGATGATGTGGATGACTTTCTTGGCTTGGAGGAGTTGAATGACCACTACTATGGTCCTCTCAGGAAGCGACCAAAAGATGCATTTCAACCAATGATAGATGTCAAGAAAGACGACTTTGTACTTGTTCGACCTTCAGATCCAATATATCTAGTATGGCTTGGTGTTGCACAAAGTGAGGTTGATACAAATAAAAAATCAAGTAACTATCAAAAGATCTGTATACAATATTGGGCACCAGTTTGTGGTCGACAAAACGCTACAGATGAGGAGGTAATCAGAATTGCTGGGATAAATACTGGATGTGCAACAAGAAAGACCCTCAACGTTGGGAGAGAGTGGATACAATTGTTTTCTCTTGGATAACAAAAGCTACCAAAGTTCCCAAAAAAATTAAAATCCCTCCAAAGGTTGTCTTGAAGGCCAAAGCCAATCTACAAGAATCATTGGGCTAAAGACTTCCATGCTGGAGAGGTTGCCAAAGATAAGGTGTTTATTAACACCACCTATTTAAGATTTTATCAATATCTTCTACATATACAATAAATATACTTCACCAATATTCAAGGTTCCAAATTAATGAAATTCCCAAATTCACGGGATTCATTTTGATTTAAATTTTCCCAAACTATTGGGAGATTCCCAAATTCTCGAATATGGTGTTTTTAGCTTCTCTAGTGTTGCGAAGCTATCCACATCCCACTTTAAGGACCACACTTTAGCCCGCCATGCATCACCATGCTTTGGATTAATAATGTTAAGGATCTACACAAATGGAAATCATTCTCAATACACTATGTCCAAAATTAATATTGTCTTAAAACGCAATTAGAATCACACTATATTAATCTCAATAGTCATGCAATTCACCATTGCAAAACACACTACAAAATGCCTTCTCTCTCTCTATACTTCTCTTTGCTAACTCTTCAGTCCTTCTCTTTGCTCACTCTCGCCTCCCTCCCTCTCTCTCTCTCTCTCTCGCTCTCTTTGCCCTTCAGTCCTTCTCTTTGCTCACTCTTGCCTCCCTCTTTCTCTCTCTACCCTTCTCTTTTCTCTCGCTCCCTCTCTCTCTCTCTCTCTCTCTCTCACACTCGCTCCCTCCCTCCTTCTCTCTCTCTCTCACTCTCTCTCTCTCTCACTCACTTACTCACTCACTCACTCACTCACTCTTTCACACTCACTCACTTACTCACTCACTCTTTCAGTCATTTTTTTTGCTCACTCTCTCTATCTTCCCTCTCTCTCTATCCCTTTATACACTTCTCTCTCACTCTTTCAGTCCCTTTCTTTGCTCACTCTCTTTTCTCTCCCTCCCTCTCTTCCCTTCTCTTTGCTTTTGCTCTCTCTCTCTCTCTCTCTCTCTCTCTCTCTCTCTCTCTCTCTCTCTCTTTCTCTCTCACTCACTCTTTCTGTCCTTCTCTTTGCTCACTCTCTCTAAATTTTTTTCTCATTTCTCAACAAAGCTTACATAACTTATGTTTTGCATACAAATCCTCAAGTCTACAAGTGCTTCACTACCTTATTCATTCACACAAAACAGAAAATGCCAATTCTTTATTGGTTTGTACGCAACATATTGGCTATTTTACACACACACAACATATGCACAACAACACACAAGGTCTTAATGAAGGGAAAATAATCTCATCACTCACATGTGCAGAGATTCCATGGTGGGACAATGTCATTGGGGAAAATATAAACAGAACCTCCTGTGGGGCAACCTCACTCTACAATACAATCACACGCTGTGTTTGTATTGATACCTTTAAAAGTAAAGGTTCTGTCTCCCACGTTAGCCTTTAACAACATATCAAAGACATGTTCTAGCTCTGGTGGACACTACTGGTTTCAGAAGTTAACGACCTATCTTCAAAGGATCCCCAATACATGCCATCATCTTTGTAGAATGATGTCCTACCGCACCATGTAGAGTTATACATCAATTATTATTATAGGATATAAAAGACACACCTTTACAATCATTTCACATGTGGTCACAATTGATTATTATACCTGTTAACGCCGAGGCTTCTATAACAGTAGAGGAACTGGCACTTTGATGTTTGCTGGGAGCATCGAGGACTACCCTCGTGGTATGTCAAGACACTCCTATAAAGCGTACATTTTGTAGGTGCATGTATCACACAAATACTTTACATTTTGTAGGTGCATGTATCACACAAATACTTTACATTATCATTACCAATGAGTAAAATCATACCTAGCAAATTCATTTGGATTGGAGTAAGGTCACCCACGCTAGGTGGATGAATTGGTTGCAATGGTGCATTTGGTGCTTCACCTCTTGCCAAGCGTATCTGAATCCATAACAACAAAATTTAAGGTTATGATGAAAGATTGAAATATAATATGTCGAATATTCCTAATTTAAAGAGTCTTAAAACATATATTCTCTTACCTATGTAATCACTGCTGTGAGAACCTCCCCCTCATTATCCTCATTGAATTCAATAAGGATAGCATCAACACACGGATGTCTTGATGCGATATTCTTAAATGCTATAGTTAGATAGTGCAAATCTAATTAGTCCCAAAACTATTTTATAAAATAAAAGACCACATAAAAAAAGTAGGCAGTTTAATTAGACCACATAAAAAAAGTAGACAGTTTAATTAGACTCACATTTATTAATCTCCTCCATCCATGATGCCACAACTCGATGATTATCATGCCACACATACAACATCTTGTTGCTCATGAATTCCCACTCTGTGCCTTTGATCATATTCTCAAACTCCTCAGTTTTTAATCGCCAGCCCAGATGTCATCTCATGCAATAACATCATCTTGAGTCACTTCTCTAATAGGATTACGGGATGAGGAGATGGAGCAAATGAACCTGCATCTATCGGCAACATAGCCATTCATACAAAATTCCCTTGCCAGCTTCTTGTATCTAAATTGTACTCTTCGTATAGAGGGGTTAAGTACAAGTCTGCATAAGGGAATATGTGGCAACTTGTACCTAAACTGCACTCTTTGTATAGAGGGGTTAAGTACAAGTCTGCATAAGGGAATATGTGGCAAAAGGAGTGGATTTCACCACCTGCAATGTACGCATACACACATGTTATGCTTGGTAATCCAAAAGATACCTTATGTAAGATTTGATAAAAAGTGGTTAACAATTACCTTCACTCTATTAAGATGTCTTGAAGGAGTTCTAATGCAAGCAAGTTGCAGGAGTCACCATGAAACTCTCTTCATTTCTCACCTTCTTTTTCAATTCCCTCATCCACCTCTCCTTAGTTTCTTTAATTATTTTTGAAGAAGCGCCTTTCTTCGAAGACTTAGCAACTCGACTTGGATTCCTTCGAGGAGGACTCCAATCATCCTCTTCCTCTTGCACTTTCTTCCTCTTCTTTGTACTTGTCACTTCTTGGCTTTGTTGCCTGGCAGGTGTGCTCTTTAAATGTTTTGCATACTTTGGATGTGGGGTTTCCTTTGATGTGTTTGTAACAATATAAACACATCAACGTATACAAGATAGATTGCTCTCAAAAAAATCACTAAAAAGAGCATAATTGGAAAAGTGGAGAAAGATAAAATAAGGCTTACACAATGTCTGGCTAGCCACACAATGATGTATCCTTTGGTTTGATCTAACTTGTTGATATCACCATCTTCGAGGGAAAAAGGAAGAGAAACTTCTCCCACTTCAACATCTTCTATCGACATGCCAACATGACCATGCAGCAAAGTAATTCCATGGATAGTATCCACGGTGGGGTCTACATGCAAAACGGTCCCAGTAGCTACCTTGGTATCATTGAACATTAAGGAGACGTGTCCCTCTTTGGAATTGGGGAGACGCCATGAGGAGTAACACAGAAGGAGAATAAACAAGAAAGAAAGAGTCCCAAAATAGAGGGATAGATATAAATAGCGGTATTGAAATCAGGGTTTTGAAAGGAGAGAAAGAAAGAACAAACAAAGAAGAAGAGAAAAAATAATAAAAAAAGAGAGGAAAAAAACAGAGTGAAGATAAGAGTTGGTGAGAGAGAGAGAGAGAAAGAGAGAAAGCTTAGGATTTAGAAAAGTAGAGAAAAAGCTTTTTTGAAAAGAGAGAGAAGGGGTTTTTTTGGGGGGAGTATGGAAAAGTAGAGTTGGTGAGAGAGGACAAGGCTTAGGATTTAGAAAAGTAGAGTTGATGAGAGAGGGAAAGGGTTTTGGGAAAGAAAAAAAAGCTTTTTTGAAAAGTGAGAGAAGGGTTTTGTTTGGGGGGAGTGTGGAAGAGTTTTGTTTTGGAGGGAGGGAGAAAGCGCTTTTTTTTTGGGGGGGGGGAGCGCATTTTGAATTAGGAGAGAGAGAGAGAGAGAGAGAGAGAGAGAGAGAGAGAGAGAGAGAGAACATGTGGAACATTAGGGGGAGAGAGTGCGTTATTGGGGGGGGGGGGGAGGAGAAGGCGTTTTGAATTGGGAGGGGGGGAGAGAGAACGCGTGGAACTCTATTTGGGGAGGGGGTGCCCCACTACGGGCGACATCGCCCTTAGTGGGCAGGGCCTGCCCACTAAGGGCAACCTGGTTGCCTACCCACTAAGGGTGACCTCACCCTTAGTGGGGAAAGCCTTGCCCCACTAAGGGCGATGTCGCCCTTAGTGAGCAAGACCCACTAAGGGCAAGCACCCCCCCCAAATAATGCTCTCTCTCTCTCTCTCTCTCTCTCTCTCTCTCCCCCCCCAAATAATGTGCTCTCTCCCTCCACGGTGCCATGTAGCCATGGGATATTGATAAAAATCAAGTGGTAACTATGGACCTCTTTTACATTCTCTTGATCAATTTAAAGCATCTACAAAACCTTAAAAAAGCTGAAGATCAAGACATCTATATGTAAGTAATAGTGACGTCCGCCCTTAGTGAAAGCCCTTAGTGGGGCTTGCCCACTAAGGGTGACCGGGTCGCCTTTAGTGAGCAAGCTTGTCCATGGTCGCTTTTAGTCCACCTTCTTTGTAGTCCACCTTCCTTGTGTGTGCCAACTTAACATGTACTTAAGGGGTTAGGCAGTACATTATTTTCTTCCGTCATTCCTAATGATGAGGAGTTGCCAATTGCTATCTTTCAACGAGTTGACTTTGTAAATATATTTTTGTAATTATGGCTAAACTTAAAGGAGAGGCCTTTATTATTATAATGATGACAATGACCATGATGATGATAAACATGCTCAGATGTTGCATTTTGAATCTTTTCAAATTCTCCCATGCATTGTTAGGCAATACAAGGATGTACTCTTTATTTGAAATAAAAATGGATGGAATCATAAAAGACATGATAGAAAGGTTAAAACTTAAATTGGGATCATGGTAGAGATATCAAAGTTATGCAATCATTATATGATAGTGGGCTATGGAATAATCATTATCTAAGAATTAGTTATGGAATAATCATTATATAGAAGTTAGTTATGGAATAATCATTAAATGAGAGGTAGTTATGCATACATTTATTGTATAGTATAATTATTAAAAATAAATTTTAGATTTTGTGTATTAATGACATTATTTGTAATGAAAATCATTTTTATAAAATGAGTATAATTTTTAAAAAAAATTCTAATATGTATAGAATTCATGTTTAGACTTTGAATTTGTTGTCATTACTTTGTTGTATGTTTGTGAGATGGTTTTTGAGAGCTTATGTGTTTCTGAGCTAGTTTTCTTAGAGATTTTCTTGCCATGGAGAGCACTTCTTTTCACATTTTTGTGGGAGGTTTGGACAATGATCCTATTGTTAGAACTATACAGGGTCGTTATTATAGTACTAAAGCTGATGATTTTGATGGAATATTATGTCCTCACTCTAGATTGAAAGTTTTTGCGATCAAACCACAAGATGATGGTGTAGAATATACCTATCCAGTCAGCTAGACCCACTAGAGAGGAACCGTGTTATATCTTTGATAAAGATATAACAACAAAATACCTTGTTATTCCAATAATAGGAGAGTCAAGCAACACTACATCAAGCACCCCAAAAGAAGTTATTATTGACCTTACAATAGGAGATTCTCCCATAGGTACACCACTTCAGAAGAGTGTGGTCAAATACTTATTGTCTGAGGAATCTCATGCTAGTGTTCTTCATAGATTGTTATTAGCAAGCACACATATTGAGAAAGTAGAAGAGATTCCTTAAATCTATTATGGTAATGTGGCTTTTGAGTTGCCAAATGTACATGATCCTTCAGCCTCTCCAATGCAAGGAATGGAGCAAGCACATGATGGCCATTGTTGGGTGAAACCTGTAGAAGAGAGTCATGTGAAGTTTCCTAGGGTTGTACAAAAGAGTTCTTGTGGAGACTTATTTGAGTGCACTTATGCCTTGTGTGGAAGTAGAACTATGAACAGCACACTGAATACAACATCATGGATTGGTAAGCTTATTGTCTTGGCTTAATTTTGGTGAACTTTGATTTATAAGAGTATTTATTATAACTTTGTAATTTTTCACATAATAGGAAAGCTCACATAGAAACTTCCCTCTTTGGGCTTAACAACGGATGGATATGGATCACTAGCTTGTTTCTATTGCAAGAACAAACCTATATATAGAAGAATGTGTAGTGCTATGGTGTACTATTGTATGCCTCCTGATCCACATATGTCAAGATTGATGATACATCAAGGGGAAAATTTGTATAAGGTACAAGGGGGCACATCAAGGCAAGCATTGCAAAAGATAAGAGAACTTGTGTAAGATACAGTTTCAGAGGTTGCTACAAGTGGTCCAAGGAAGGTACAAATGGATATCACTAAACAACTCGTATTGGATGCAGTTGTCAAGAAGCATACGAAGAATGAATTAAACATTAGCAACATGGAGTTGTCACTATTATTAGAATACATGCATCCCCTAATTCAATGTCAAAGGCAATGTTCTTTCCATATTGATTTTAATTGTTTGGTAATTCTTGTGAATGAACATCTACATAGTTTGTTAATTGGTCCAATTCTCTTGTAGATTCAGGAGGATGGTGCGTGCTTCTAGGATCCACAGTTCAGTCCAAGGAGTAAAGTCAAGTATCCTAGAATTGAAGAGACAATGTGCTTTTGAGTTCTTCCATGGTAGTTGTTTTCTTGGGCAAGCTTTGGATGAGTCAGATCGATGTTATGTGTTTAAAATGTCAACCACAGGGCCTACATCGGGTTTAGATTTTGTGAATCGTATATACGCCAAATTGGAGACGGGGATTTGAGGAAGACTTGAGTTTGTTTCGATCACATCAGGTGTGTGCAAGGATGGACAACAATGGCTACACATGTATATGATCCAAGGTAGAGTTTGATCTTATTAAGTTCTTGAAAAAACTTGATCTTGATTTCAGTACTTTTTCAATTGTTGTATGATGGCATGCAGCCTGCAACAAGAGCTCATAACAATTGCAACTTGTGAAATGAAAGAGGAGGACACAGTAGCACAAGTGCTTTTTTGGGAGATGATTAACAATGTTGTGGTCCAAAAAGGCTTCTCCAAGCCAGATTTTTTGGCTTCATGGGGTTGATGAGATTGGAGCCAACTGGAGGGCAGTTAGGATTGTCTATAAAAATGGACCAGAGAATAAATTAGAAGGTTGTGAGCGTTCATGTCTTTTTCATTGGGAACAAAGCTTGAACATCCATACAATACAATACATAGTTAGGAATTTTCACGAAGTGCACAAGCGATTATGTCATTTAGTGACGTTGTGCATTGACTGAGGAAGAGGCTTTTAAAATACAGACACATTAGATCCTGTGGTGGATGAACGGTAAAGTCGCTGATGCAAACTTACCAGCCATGGATTATTGGCTTAGTTGGTGGCATACTAGATATCCCCATTGGAGGAAACATCTTGTCAGGGTAAGCATTGTTTTCTTGGTTCTTGAAAAGAATAGCTTGTATTTTGAATCTAAATTGTCAACTTAACTATCTGATTATAGAATGCGGTTGGATGATGTAATTAACTTAATTTCCTATTTTGTAGGATGTCGACGATGCTTGTGTGTCGCACATGCCGACCACTAATCTAGGGAAACCATCTCTTTATATGATGTAGCTATTTCAGACCTTGCTAATGCCCTCTTGTAATCCACAAAGAAGCATGCATTCATGTAAGAAGGCAGGTCCTACAATAACAAAGTTGATGGAGAAGGCCAAAACATCAAAAGCTCCAAGTTTGTTAAGCACTAGAAAATTGGTGGGGGAAGCAGTGAATGGCACACCAATGCACTGGCAACTAAATTTTTTTGGTGATAACATTACTGTTAGCCGGTGTTGAAAACCCATAGTTATAAATCTTGAGGAAGATAACTCATCACATCATCCAGAGTATGTCACAGAAAACCAGCCACGCAAGAAACAAGGTAGGAGATTAAGCTTTCCACCCCCTATTCCTTTAACTATAGGTGGTCAAAAAAATACAGAGGGAGAGATAACTGAAGTAGAGATGCATGAAATTGTGGAGAGTGACATACATGATTCAAATGTCGAACATCTCTACAAAGCAAGGCAACTTGCCAAGGATGGTTAGGTGGCCAAGATAGCAAGTGCAAAAAGAGCATCAAGAACTGTGGGCAAGGTGTTCTAGCTCCTTCTTTCTATGGTATGAGAGAATGGTATGGGGGGAAAAGGCATTAATTCATGTGGTTTTGTAACAGCAACGTGGATCACACTTGGAGAGTATGTAACACCATCTGTCAATCACCTGCTAGACCCTCGGTTGTTTGGCAAGTGGAACGAGGTACAAGCCTAACTGTGGATGAGATTCAAGAATTGGAGGCTGGTGGGTTTGTGTTACAAAAGGGACAACGTCAGGAAGCAAACGATGGGGCCAACGATCAACAAGGTACAGAAGTGGCATATCAGATATGACAGCCAAGCGAATAGATTTGGTAATCTCAAGTACAGTTATGGTCTTTTAGCATTTGGTCATTAAGTTGGGCATATGGAGTTTTTGTAATTGAGACTGAGGAATCACTAGTGCGCAATGAAAAATACCGGGTGACTATGGGAAAGAATCCATCATGCACATGTCCCAATTTTCAAATCAGAGTAGGTGCTGGATGACTATATTGTGCATGCAAGCACCTTTACTTTGTATATTTGCATATCTTTGGGTTAGATGTAAACCATAATATGTTTATACATCAACCCACTCTAAAAAAGGAGGACTTAATGAGAATGTTTAATTGCAGGAGAACAATGTGAAAAGGACCTAGTACTGTTCATGACATTGTACCGTAGTTTTAAAATGTCTGACTATTTTTCAAAAAAAAGTGGATAGACATGCATCTACTTTTCTAAATTTAGGGAAAAGCCATGCATGAAACAAGCCGCATCGACGCGGCCTATTTCTGGGCATTTTTTTCCCTATCTTTGAACAAAAGATCACTTGAGTCCTTGAACATCTAAGGCTCACCCTCTCTTTGGAGAGAGACCAACACATAAAAAAAAGCCTAGAAACAGGCCGACGGCCTGTTTCTGGGCTTTTTTTTTCTATCTTTGAATAAAAGATCACTTGAGTCCTTGAACATCTATTGCTCATCGTCTCTTTGGAGAGAGACCAAAACATATAAAAAAATGCCCAAAAATAGGCTGCATCGGCGCAGCCTGTTTCTAGGCATTTTTTATATATATCTTTGAACAAAAGAGAACTTGAGGCCTTGAACATCTATGGCTCACCCTCTCCTTGTAGAGAGACCAACACGTTAAAAAAAAGCCTAGAAATAGGTCGCGCTAGTGCGGCCTATTTCTAGGCATTTATATATATATATCTTTGAACAAAAGAGAACTTGAGGCCTTGAACATTTATGGCTCACCCTCTCCTTGTAGAGAGATTAACACATAAAAAAAATGCCTATGCTTTTTTTCTCTCTCTCTCTTTGAAGAGATAGAAGCAACCTAAGGTAGCAGAAAGAAACCAACAAGCGAGCATGGACTTACCTTGCATAGGAGGCTTCCTCAGGCGCTTGCTTTCCATCGACCCTTGCTTCCTCCCAAGTCTCTTCCTCAAATAGCCTTAAACCCTTGCTTCCACAAACCCTACTCCTCAAAAATAATATGTTCAAATTAAAAATGTTGTTTTGACTTCTAAACATTATTGAAGTGTTGTTTTAAACTTAGCAAAGTTATTTTAAGCTATGTCAAAAAATTTAGAAATACTATGTTTAGAAATTTAAATGGTATGTTTAAAAAATTAAATAATATGTTTAAAAATATAAATAGTATGTTTTAAAAATTTAAAAGGTAAAAAATAGTATGTTAATAAACTATTGAATTCTCAAAAAAAATATTTTAAGCTTGTGATTACAAGGTATAAAATAGTATGTTGGAAAATTTAAATAGGTTGTTTCAAAAATTAAATAGTATGTTTAAATATATAAATAGTATGTTTAAAAAAATTATACGGTTCAAAATAGTATGTTTAAATAAACTATTGAATTCTTAAAAGAATTATTTTAAGCTTGTGAAATATAAAGTATAAAATAGTATGTTTAAAAATTTAGAAATACTATGTTTAGAAATTTAAATGGTATGTTTAAAAAATTAAATAATATATTTAAAAGTATAAATAGTATGTTTTTAAAATATAAAGGGTTCAAAATAGTATGTTTAAATAAACTATTGAATTCTTAGAAAAATTATTTCAAGCTTGTAAATTACAAGGTATAAAATAGTATGTTAAAAAAATTAAATAATACACTAAAAAAATTTATAAGGTTCAAAATAATATGTTTATTTCACATGTGTGGTTGAGTTTTAAACTCACAAATAATGAGATATTTTCATCTCTCCTCTCTCTTGCTTCAACTATCCAAAAAGTGAGCTAAACTGACCTAAAAATGGTCAAAAATTGACCAAACTGATCTGGAAAATTCTAGAATCAGTTTTCTTGGTTAGAGGCTCACTTTTTCCTATAAATAAAGCCTCCCCCTTTGTAAATGGTTAATAGTGTTTTATGCACTATTACTCTACTCCACCCCAGAGTCAAGAACTATGAATTTCTTAATAATTCATTAAGTTTTGACCATTCCCTCTTCTAAAGAATTGGTGGCCACTCTTGTTGCAAACAAGAGTAGATCCCTCAAACCATCAAGCCAAAGGAAAGCTTCGAGAATTTCATGTAAGTTAGAAATCTTACTTTTTCTTTATTCTTTTAATGGTTTTCTAATTTTTTTGTTATCTTATAATGATAAACAGATGCTATGCCTTGTTGGAAAGGCTTTCCCCCTCTCTTCTTTCTTAAATTCTGCCCTTCTTTATCCTAGTTAAGTAATCTAATTGTTGGAATTAAACTTTTCATATTGTTTCTCTTTTAAAAGTGAAATTTGATTAGTTTAGAGTGCTTAAAACCAATTGGGGATAATTTTTAAGTAATTTTGAGTTAGGAAAAATTGAAAAATGGTCAGCCACACAAAGGAGGTTATGGCAAAATTTTCTAAAATTGGGTGAAATACGTTTTATCTTTTATCATCCAAAAAGAGTAATCCCCACCAATTCTGTATTCTAAAAGTGTAATTTTGATTTTATGCATAGGAAGATGCATAAAGAAGTTTATTTTTATTTCAAAAGAGTTATTTTCATCAATTTTGATTTTATACATAGAAAGATGCATAAAGAAATTTATTTTTATTTCAAAGAGTTATTTTTATCAATTTTGATTTTATGCATAGAAAGATGCATAAAGAAATTTATTTTTATTTCAAAAGAGTTATTCTCATCAATTTTGATTTTATGCATAGAAAGATGCATAAAGAAATTTATTTTTATTTCAAAAGAGTTATTCTCATCAATTTTGATTTTATGCATAGAAAGATGCATAACAAAATTTAATTTTAATTCAAAAGAGTTATTCTCATCAATTTTGATTTTATGCATAGAAAGATGCATAAAGAAATTTATTTTTATTTCAAAAGAGTTATTTTCATCAATTTTGATTTTATGCATAGAAAGATGCATAAAGAAATTTATTTTTATTTCAAAGAGTTATTCTCATCAATTTTGATTTTATGCATAGAAAGATGCATAAAGAAATTTATTTTTATTTCAAAGAGTTATTCTCATCAATTTTGATTTTATGCATAGAAAGATGCATAAAGAAATTTATTTTTATTTCAAGAGAGTTATTCTCATCAATTTTGATTTTATGCATAGAAAGATGCATAAAGAAATTTATTTTTATTTCAAGAGAGTTATTCTCATCAATTTTGACTTTTTGCATAGAAAGATGCATAAAGAAATTTATTTTTATTTCAAGAGAGTCATTCTCATCAATTTTGACTTTTTGCATAGAAAGATGTATAAAGAAATTTATTTTTATTTCAAGAGAGTCATTCTCATCAATTTTGATTTTATGCATAGAAAGATGCATAAAGAAATTTATTTTTATTTCAAAAGAGTCATTCTCATCAATTTTGATTTTATGCATAGAAAGATGCATAAAGAAAGTTATTTTTAATTCAAAAGAGTTATTCTCATCAATTTTGATTTTATGCATAGAAAGATGCATAAAAGATTTATTTTAATTCGAAAGTGTTATTCTCCTTAAAATTGAATTTATGCATAAATAGATGCATAAACAGATTTTTATAAAAGTGTTATTTCCCACTGAAGTTGTTCTTATGCGTAAATAGATGTGTAAAGAATCTTTATATCAAAAATAAGAATTCTCTTACATTTTATAAATGGATGTGATGAGAATAGAAGTAATGAGAATGAGAGGTCAATAGATGTGATGAGATGTGATGTGAATGAGATAAATGTGAATGAATGATATAGGATGTGAATGAATGTGATAGCATGTGAATCGGAATGTGAATGAATGATAAGGGATGTGAATAGATGGGATGTGAATAAATGATAAAGGATGTGAATAGATATGATGTGATGAGAATCGGGATGTGAATGAACGATAAGGGACGTGAATGAATGTGTTAGCTTGTGAATCAGGATGTGAATGAATGAGATGTGATGTGAAATAAATGTGATAAGATGCGATATAAACTGGATAGATGTTAATGTATGAGAAGTGATGAGATATAAGGGTAGATACAAGTGGATGAGATCTAATGAGGATAAATGAGGAAATAAGTGTTGAGATAGAAAAAGATGTGATTAGATGAGAATGGGAATGCTTATAAATTGATGTGGATGGTGTGGATGGATGTATGGATGGTGTGGATTGATGTGTGGATAATGTGGATTGATGTAGATGGATGTATGGATGGTGTGGATTGATGTGTGGATAATGTGGATTGATGTGGATGGATGTATGGATGGTGTGGATTGATGTGTGGATAATGTGGATTGATGTGGATGATGTGGATGGATGTATGGATGGTGTGGATTGATGTGTGGATAATGTGGATTGATGTAGATGGATGTATGGATGATGTGGATAGATGTATAGATGATGTAGATTGATGTGGATGGATGTATGGATGGTGTGGATAATGTGGATTGATGTAGATGGATGTATGGATGGTGTGGATGAATGTATGGATGATGTGGATTGATGTGGATGGATGTATGGATGGTGTGGATTGATGTGTGGATAATGTGGATTGATGTAGATGGATGTATGGATGGTGTGGATGAATGTATGGATGATGTGGATTGATGTGGATGATGTGGATGGATGTATGGATGGTGTGGATGAATGTATGGATGATGTGTATTGATGTGGATGATGTGGATGGATGTATGGATGGTGTGGATTGATGTGGACTAATGTGAAAGGATGTGGAGTAATGAGAAAAGATGGAAATATTGTTGGAACTGTATTTGTATGTGAAATTTGTTTTTAAATAACTGTTTTATGTCAAGAATATTAAGAAAGCATTTTGATCGTCTTATGAATGAGGTCGTGGAGACCTATCTGTTAAGTTGCAACTGCTGAAACAGAGAGCCATTGGAGGACGTCTCGCGTAGCAAGGTCGGCCGAGGTCTTAACCAGCCTCGGTTTGATTTAAATGGTGAGCTTCCGGTACAGTGGATGAGGGACCAAGGAAGTGGCCTATGAGTGAAGCGCTAGGTGACCTGCGGCGAACGATCCTAGAGGGTGCTGACCATACAGTGCTCGGGCTCTGGGTCGCCGAAGATACCCACAAGTACGTTGAGGAAGATATTGGAATAAGGAGTAAGAGTTGTTTTCTGAATTCGGGCATGGGTCTGGTTGATTGAACTTGCTGGTCCTCAACGGATGAGTCCATGGCTCTTTTATATGGATCCGTTGGTTGATCTTGCTGATCTTCAACGGAGATTCCATTTTGATATGTGAATATATTGCCGGTTACTATGAGCTAGGAACTATCGAAAAGACACCTGAGTGAACAGGTGGTGAGCATTCTGGTTGCCAATGATGCCATAGGTACACCGATGAAGGAATGTTTGGAAATAAGGACTCAACTGGATAATTAGAGGATTATGATCAGTGATACTGTGGTTTCATTAAATGATTGTTTTAAAGACTGTTGAATCTGAGAAAAAGGTAATTTCATATTGGGTGTGTAAGTGGTGTGACTAGTTTTAAGTTTGCATGAATATCTGGCTAGGGGGCTTGGGAACTCTTTTCCCTGATACCCGAGACAACCTAACCAAATTCTTAATTGGATACCATCACTACAGTGGTTGGGTGGTTGGCTAACCCATGGGACTGGATGGGGTTAGGCTGGACTGATGGATTCCAAAAATGAGACCAAATTTCTGTTGGTACGATAGATGAAGTAAATCTCGGATAAAAATTGTTCTATGGAAAAGAATGAACGGTTGTGCCTCTCAATGAGGAAAAAAGCATTGGTCTCTCTGATCCAAGTGCAATCTTTCCCTTGATCTGACTATGGGACTTACGAGTTCGGTCAGATCAGTTTAGTTACTTAAGGCTTTTGATGACTGCATTAGAGAAAAGTTATCCTAGCGGAATCGCTCGTGCTTTTCGGGCAAGGGAAGTTTTTCCGAGTTCGGTTTTGGAATAACCGATGGTTTAGTCTCTTGTCTAGATATCCATGGGTGAGGCCCCAAGTATAGAACCCTACCCCGTGCAAGAAGTGCTACTTCCGCTGCTAGCACCCCAAAATTTGTTGCGTAGTGGGGTCAGGGATCTCACAAATGACATGTGGTAGTATGACATGGGAATGCCTATACATGACATGTGTTGATGCAATATGATGGGGCAAACGCTTGGCAATTGGCATTGATTTGTTGCATAAGAATAACTCTTTTGGATTGAGATTTGGCTCCAAAAACAAAGGAAATGCTACCAAAATTTCTCCAAAGGGCCATATGGAGCTAAGCACAAAGTCATAATTCAGTTCAAAATAGATGGGGCTGTTTTTGGAACCGTCTACATAACTTGAAAAAGATCTATTCGAGGGCTTTCTTTTGAACCAAAAAGTTTTCCATTTCGACACCGTGCTATCCCAATCGGCAAGGTCATCCTCAAGCCTCAAGGCAAAACCCTAATTTAGCCATAGCCTATTTTGAATCTTTCCAAGATGTTTACATATTCCAAGAGTACTCCCTTAGAGCCTCAAGATGAGCCATTGAACTCCCCGATCCATTACCATTTAGCTAGTCAATGGGCATAATTGACTTTTTTTTTGAAAAAGTCAAAACATAATATACTTGCCCTTTGACTTTGACCAAACCCTATTGGGAATAGGTAGTACTCATCAATATCTCTCCATCAACCCAAAAACCAAAGGATTATGACAAGATTTGAGCATTTCAGAGACAATATCATGTTTTTAGTTTTAGTACAAAAACCCTAAAATAGAGAAAACTAGGCCAATCTCAATTCTTTTTACTTTTGCCACATAACTTGAAAGTAGACATCATTATCTCTCCATAGAACCAAACACCACTAAATTTTGAGTAGTTTTGAGGATTCTATGCTCAAATTATATTTTTAGCTAAAAACAATCTATCATGATGGGAAGCAGTCAAAACTCCAAACATAAGGGAAACTTCAAGGAAGCTTTTGTAGATGACAAACCAAGTGCCAATGATGGAGGGAGGAGTAGCTTGCAAATCAATCTTCTCACATGGAAGTACATGAAGTTATGCATGAAGAAAGAAATGTCAATGATGCGGCACATGAGCATAAAGAAAGCAATGTCAATGACAAGGCACATGAGGATGCCAATGCATTGGAGGTGCCTAGAGTTGAAGAAGACATGAATGTCATCTTGTACTTCATATAAGGAAGCTTTATAAAAAAATGGATAGAAATGATAACATAACCATGGAAAGTCAAGAAAATATACTTGAGCATATGGACCAAAGATTTTAGTCTATGCTTGACAAGTTTGATGCATCAGGCAAGAAAAATCGTTATGGATCATCTAGAGTGAAAGGAATATGGCAATTGGACAATGCATACTTATCCATCAAATAAATCTCAAGTGAGTGAATCAAAAGTTTATATGCCTTCTATGGGTGCAAGGCATGAAAGGGTGCCAAATTTCTCTTAAGCTAGTTTTCCTTATGTTGATTATGGTCATAATCATGCTCATGGTAAACAAAAGCTTTGATGAAAAAGGCAAGGGCCTTGGATGAGCCTCTTGTGAGTGGACTAACGGATGCTAATGCAAGAACATTAACTTTAGGAGCCTCTATTGCAAAGGGAGTGGGCGCACTAATTATGTAATACTAAGTGGTTCTCATGGGATTGGTGATGAAAGAGACAAAGTATTGAAGTGGCAATTGCTTACCTTGAAGCAACATCAATTTAACTTGAAGTAAGATAAATTTGCATTCAGTGATGATCGTGCTTGTGATGGACAAAGCAAATTGTGATGATCGTGCTTGTGATGGACAAAGCAAATTGATTGAGATCATAAACTCTCTCAAGGTGCAAAGTGATGTGGTTTATGTGTTTAAGCAACTGGCATCCTTGTGCAAGAAGATGGAGATACTCTTATGCCAGTTCTTTGTCAAAAAGCCAAGAGGGGAAAGAACGCAAAACAAGGGATGCATTTGACCAGTGTGAAAGTGAAGAGTATGCCAACTTGGAATGAGGAAATGACCAATGTGGAAGTGAAGAGTATGCCTAATTACAATGTTTCTATGGTTGAAAATGGTGAGAAAATCACAAAAGCCTCTACTTTGGTAGCATTGAGGTCAAGCTTAAGCATACCACACATATCCTATGCATCCGTGGTCAAAGGAGAAATGGAAGCTAAAGATGGGAATGCTTGGATAGCTGCCATAAGTGCTTCTATGGATGCATTTTTAGCTCATGATATAATGCAATAAAGGAAGCTTGATCTTGAGGGTTAATATTACATTAGATGGAAATGGGAACGTTTGTAAGAATGCATTATAGAGGCATTATATAAGCCATTCTTGATGCCGAATTGGAACACATATGTTGTCCATTATTTGATTATGGGGATGTTGACCATGTTGTACATAATGAATGTCATGGTGTATGGTGACTTTTTGAGTAAGCAAGAGAGTCCAATTAATGGCCAAATAAAAGCCTCATCGACAAATGAATGTGCCACTAGGAGTTCAGCCTATAGCTTCCATAAGAAGCAACTATTCTTATGGAGAGATTTCAAGCAATGAAAGTGTTTTTGTGGATCACAAAGAGGTTTCTTTGTACACAATGGGAATTGTAAATGCATTTGAGGACCGATTTGGACGTGTGTGATGATGAGACAAAAAAAGAGCAAATGCATGGTTCTCTTATTGAGAAGGATGGACATTGATAGTGATGCATATGAAGAGTACTATCTCAATGAGAAGGACAACCATCTTGGCAGCAGTGATAAAAATCAAGAGGCAATTAAGTATATTGAACTGAAGATACAAGTGTTGAAGACTATCAAGATCAAGATGTGGATGATATTGATGATGCATATGCTTATGATTCATTTGATTGTATATATACAATGGATACACTTATGATTCATTTAATGGTATATACATTGATGATGCATATGATGATGGTTCATTTGATGGTATATACATTGATGATGCCAATGGATATGACATGTATATTGGTATCTATAGGCATGATGCATATGCTTGTGAGGATGACACATATGATGATGATTCATTTGATGGTATATGTATTAATGATGCCAATGGATATGACCCATATGTTGGTATCTATAGGCATGATGCATATGCTTGTGAGGATGACACATTGGATGACCATAATGGTTCTTTATCGCATGGTTGTGATACATTACATCTAATGATGATGCCTTCCCTTTTGAGCTTAGTGGTACATGTGAGAAGAGTGAGGCCTATATATGTGGGAGGAGGCATTATTTGTGGAGTTTCATTTTCTTAGCCTCTCACATAATTACGATTGGCATGTTTCATTGGTGGGGTTATCTTTTCCTTATGACGCGGGAGGATACCTTGCCAATGGTGGGTTCTGGATTTGGGTACGAGCTTGACATGAGTTATTAATGAGATTCTCCATTCATGTGACTTCACACATACATTTATGGTTTTGACAATAAAACCTCATGGGTGGGGATGGTTTGTAACAAAGTGAAAGAGTATCATATCTATTTGGACCCAAGGCTAAGAATAAAGTGTATGTAAAAGGGGTCAAGGGATAGGGGATAGGGTTGTTAAATTTGCAGCAATGTGATGAGCTATGGTGGATCCAATGCTAGAATCAACATAATTAGAAAAGAGATTAGATGATAATTAAGACATGATTAGTGAGCAATTAACTGATAGCTTAATGTAGGCATGGATAATCAAAAACCAACAAATTCTCATTAGGACAATGCCTCAATTTATAGAGTTTACATCCAAGCATCTAATCCCACTGATCTCTCCTTGATTCACTCCACCTCTTTTGCTTGATGCTCTCCACCTCTTCCCAAAATATCTCCACACCTCCTAAATCTTCTCATGCTACCCTTTATTCTCTCCCAATAGATACTTCTCACCTTTTCATAGCTTCTCACTCATTTACAGATTCTCTTTTACAGCCTCTTGCTAAGGGCTTATTCACGCACACACCCTATTCACTTGTATATTTCAACACCTCCCCTCAAGTGAATAATCCTAGCACACCTGGACCTTATACCAAGTTTTCCTCTTACTTGGTAGCCCGCGACCAGTGCCTCAAGTCCCTAAACTCATAGTCCTTTTGACACACACTCTCTCTATGTGTCCAAGGCTACTACAAGTGCCCGTGACCTTGACTAAAGTGCTCACACATACATCTACCACATGGCCTACATCATCGGTGGCTCAAAGGTGGTTTTACTTTATTGGGGCAGGTTACATTGGGTTGTGGGGTTTCTCTCTCTCTCTCTCTCTCTCTCTCAGAAAAGATGATCTGACTCCACTTCCTTAGGAGCCTCCATGAAGTTTGCCAATGTCATTCCTTCTCCGCTGTAGCAGTCTCTTGCCATGTGTCCTGGCTTCCCACAGCTGTGGCAAGTGAAGGTCCTTCCTCCTACTCTGCCTCTTCCTCATTCTCGTCCTCGAGAGAATCCTCCTCGGGTAAAAAATTCTTTTTCTTCTTCAACTGTTGAGTCCAACCATTTCTTCTCTTTGACCCTGGTCTCTTGCTCTAGTAGAGCTCCTTCTATCTTGTGTAGCTTCAATTCAGGTACATTCTTTAATGTTGCTACAATGTTTTCATATTCACCTTTGTCCACACTCTTCACTGCTAGTGCCTCATCATCTTCTACCTTCTTGCCAACAATGGCTGCCTAATGCTTTTATATTTGTTCAAGTGTGTGATTAAAGGTTCACTTTCCTTCATATCCAGTTTGTAGAATTGCATTAATAGATTTATCTTTGAATTTTTTGCTTGAGCGCCAAATAATTTATTGAGTTCATCCCATGCATCTTTTGCCCATTGTATCCCTGTGATGTGATGAATGATTTCATCATTTAAACTGAGTGCGATAAGTCCTAATGCTTTCTCATTTCTGCTCTTCCACTCATTTTTCCCACTCACCTCTAGGCATTCATCTCTTCCCTCAACTAGCCCCCATAGATTTTTCCTCATGAGCAAATACATGGTTTTTGTTTGCCATGTATAAAATTGCTCCCCATTAAATTTGGCTCTCTTGTGCCGTGTTCATGATGATGTGAAGGGGGTCTTACCTCTTGATCCAATTTCAAGATTCAAGGGTAGTGTCTACCCTTTTACAACTCAATCTAGCATAAATTCACTAGAAATTACATTAAACCAAGGGTAACAAATTTGTACTGAATGGTTGTAGTATCAAACCATCTCCGAATTACAATTGAAGTTATAGGTATCTATATAACTTGAAGTTATTAGGTATCTGTATCAGATACCTAATGGTTAATTTGAACCCTCAATTGTACCAAAATACAGTGATTAGTGTTGATTAATCATTGATTAGCAAAATAATCCTCTATTTTGTGTACAAAAAACAGAGTATGCGGGGACTCCAGATCTGGGGCCTTAGAGTTCAAATGAGCTCAACCCCTTTCAAAGCCATCAATTGCAGTTAGTCTAGTAAAGGATTAAGCCAAGAAACACAAGATTTGACCAAACATTGAAGGATTAATCTCTATTGTTATACCAAAGTCACCTGCTGTGCTGCAAATTTGATGGAGAGCTTGGATCTCACTATAGACTTGATGAAATCAAAAACTATCTTGACCAGCTTGTAGAGCACCCTTGAAAATCCTTAGGGCCAAGAGGAATTAGAGCAAAGTCTTCTGGTGCAGACAAGATCTCAAATTTGCTTCAGAAAAAAGGCGCCTGAAAAAACGCAAAAACCTGCAGCATGCGCCGGCGGTTTGCTGATGTGATTAGATGGGCTGAAGCACAAGGAGTATGGCTATGTTTGGCTAGAAGGTTTTGGGCCAATTTTATGTGTGAAGGGAGAGAGAGCTCCTCCACCAATTGGGGGTACAGAAGCTATTTGAAAAAAGAGGTAAAAACTTGATTACCTACTAATCCTAATTAACTAGGTGATTAGTAAGATAATGGGCTCAGTGAAGAATGCTTTTTCTTCTCCAGCTATTGAGTCCAACCATTTCTTCTCTTTGACCCTGGTCTCTTGCTCTAGTAGAGCTCCTTCTATCTCGTGCAGCTTCAATTTAGGTATATTCTTTAATGTTGCTACAATGTTTTCATATTCACCTTTGTCCACACTCTTCAGAAGCACTGCTAGTGCCTCATCATCTTCTACATTCTTGCCAATGGCTGCTATAGTTATTGCTTAATGCTTTTATGTTTATTCAAGTGTGTAATTAAAGGTTCATTTTCCTTCATATCCATTTTGTAGAATTGCATTAACAGATTTATCTTTGAATTTTTTGCTTGAGTGCCAAATAATTTATTGAGTTCATCCCATGCATCTTTTGCTCATTGTATCCCTGTGATGTGATGAATGATTTCATCATTTAAACTAAGTGCGATAAGTCCTAATGCTTTCTCATTCTTGCTCTTCCACTCATTTTCCCCACTCACCTCTGGGCATTCATCTCTTCCCTCAACTAGCCCCCACAGATTTTTCCTCATGAGCAAATACGTGGTTTTTGTTTGCCATGCATAAAATTGCTCCCCATTAAGTTTGGCTATCTCTTGTGCCGTACTCATGATGATGTGAAGGGGATCTTACCTCTTGATCCAATTTCAAGATTCAAGGGCAGTGTCTACCCTTTTACAACTCAATCTGGTGTTTAGGTGATGATTACAACATATTTATCAACATAAATTCACTAGAAATTACATTAAACCAAGGGTAACAAATCTGTACTGAATGGTTGGAGTATCAAACCATCTCCAAATTGCAATATAAAGTTATAGGGATCTGTATCAAATACCCAATGGTTAATTTGAACCCTCAATTACACCAAAATACAGTGATTAGTGCTGATTAATCATTGATTAGTAAAATAATTCTTTGTTTTGTGTGCAAAAAATAGAGTATGCATATCTGGGGCCTTAGAGTTCAAATGAGCTCAACCCCTTTCAAGTCCATCAATAGCCATTAGTCTAGTAGAGAATTAAGCCAAGAAACACAAGATTTGACCAAACATTGAATGCTCAATCTCTGTTTTACCAAAGTCATATGCAGATTTGATGGAGAGCTTGGATCTCACTATAGACTTGATGAAATCAAAAACTATCTTGACCAGCTTGTATAGCACCCTTGAAAACCCCTAGGGCCAAGAGGAAGAGCAAAGTCTTCTGGTGCAGACAAGATCTCAAATTTGCTTAAGAAAAAAGGTTCCTGAAAAAATGCAAAAATCTGCAGCATGCGTCGGCGGTTTGCTGATGTGATTAGATGGGCTGAAGCACAAGGAGTATGGCTATGTTTGGCTAGAAGGTTTTGGGCCAATTTTATGTGTGAAGGGAGAGAGAGCTCCTCCACCAGTTGGGGGTACAGAAGCTATTTGAAAAAAGAGGTAAAAACTTGATTATCTACTAATCCTAATTAACTAGGTGATTAGCAAGATAATGGGCTCATAAATTTGATGGATTCTAAGCGAGGCTGCTCTGATACCATGTTAAATTTGTAGTAATGTGATGAGCTATGGTGGATCAAATGCTAGAATCAACATCATTAGAAAAGAGATTAGATGATAATTAAGATGTGATTAGTGAGCAATTAATTATTAGAAAAGAGATTAGATGATAATTAAGATGTGATTAGTGAACAATTAACTGATAGCTTAATGTGATGAGCTATGGTGGATCAAATGCTAGAATCAACATCATTAGAAAAGAGATTATATGATAATTAAGATGTGATTAGTGAGCAATTAATTGATAGCTTAATGTAGGTATGGATAATAAAAAACCAGCAAATTCTCATTAGGCCAATGCCTCAATTTATAGAGTTTACAACTGTTGAAAAATAGGCAAAGGGAGAGGAGACACACACACAGGAGCAAACCCTAATGTATATTGCAAACCCTAACCATAGAGGGAAGCCATCTCCCTTCTCACACAATGCATAAAGCCATAATCCATAATACACACAACACACTATGAGTTGTGTCCACACACATCTAACCCTAGCTAATGTCCACACACTATGACCAGCTGGACGCGGTCATTTATGTCTCACACATGCTGCTACTTAACATGCTAGCACATAGCATAGCTGGCACACACTGACATTGAGCTTGAATCTCAACAGCCCCTCTCAAGCTCATGATGTACTGCCATAGATGAAGATGTAGATGAGCTTGGGATAGCAAGGCTCTCAACACTCCCCCTCAAGCTCATCCCACGTACTCCCAACATAGTATGGAAGTACTCAAACTTCTCCCTACTAAGTGGCTTTGTAAAGATGTCTGCCACCTGCTCTTGAGTCTTCACATACTGTAGATCAACTGTACCATCCAGTACCTTCTCTCTGACAAAGTGATAATGGACCTCTATGTGTTTGGCCCGCGCATGAAACACTGGATTCTTTGCCAACTGTATACTGCTCATGTTGTCACAATGAATGACAACTTGGCCATCAATAGGCTCACCCAAATCTGCCAAGAGATTCTTCAACCATATTCCTTCATAAGTAGCAATGGCTGCACCCCTGTATTCAGCCTCTGTACTAGACAAAGCAACTGTAGGTTGCTTTTTGCTACTCCAACTCACCACAACACTTCCAAGTGTAAAGGCGTAACCACTAGTAGACCTCCTGTCATATGAGCTACCTGCCCAATCAGCATCTGTGTAGCCATGTATATCCAAGCCTTTACCATTCTCATATAGAAGACCATAATGTGCAGTGGTCTTTACATATCGCATAATGCGTCTCACTGCATCCAAATGAGGTTTTCTGGGACTCTGCATAAATTGGCTTACTAGCTCCACAGCATAACTCAAATCCGGGTGTGTTAGTCATGTAAATGAGACTACCAACCATCTTTCTGTACATAGATGGATCATCGCGAACTCCTCACCAAAATTAGCCTGCAACTTCACATTTTGCTCCAAAGGTGTACTCTTAGGCTTACACCCTGTCATCCCATATTTTGCCAACATATCCAATGCATATTGGTGTTGCACTAACCATGTACCTGCATGGTCTTCGATCACTTCAATTCCAAGAAAGTATCTCAGCTCACCCAAGTCTTTCATGTCAAATTGCCCACTCAATGCTTTCTTGACATGCATCACATCTGTACCATGATCACACCCTGTGATAATCAAGTCATCCACATAGATGACAAGTAAAACAATCCCATGATCTGTTTTCTTCACATAGAGTGAAGAATTTGCTGTAGAAACCTGAAATCCAAGGGAGATAAGATATCTGCTCATCTTATCACTCCAAGCACGAGGTGCTTGCATCAAACCATATAATGCCTTTTTCAATCTGCATACATGAGTGGGATACTTTGGGTGTACATATCCTTCTGGCTATATCCTTTTGGCTGTGCCATATAAACCTCTTCTTGTAGATCACCATTTAGAAATGCATTTTTGACATCCATTTGATTAATTTCCCAACCATTAGCTACAGCCATAGCAATGACTGCTCTCACTGTTCCCATCTTTGCCACTGGACTAAATGTTTCATCATAGTCCAAGCCTTGGGTTTGTGCATAACCCTTAGCTACCAATCTTGCTTTATGTCGCTCATCAATGGAACCATTTGACTTGCATTTCACTTTGTAAACCCATTTACAACCAATGACATTTTTGTCTTGTGGTAATGCAACCAAATCCCATGTGTCATTATGAACCAATGTGTCCATCTCAACATCCATTGATTTCTCCCATACATGCTTTCCAATAGCTTCTGTATAGCATGTATGTTCCACATGCTTCACCAAAGACGTCATATATGCATAATGCATAGCAAAATCACGGTATGTCAACCTGTAAACTAGATATCTGACCCTTTGGGATCTCCGCAATGCATGCGGATCACTCTGAACACCTGTCACTAGCATGTGGTGGCACATATCTATCCTGCCTTGCACCAGCAGGTGTGCGTAAAACATGTATGCCAAGCTCCTCATCCAAACTCTCTAAACTTGACGACTCATAACCTGTAATTCCAATTCCTTCAACCTTCTTCTTGCCTTTATCCATAGCACTACTCCTAGTGCTCACACTCTCATGTCTCAAATGTCCTGACCATGGACGTACAGTACTACTCTCAGCCTCTGCTGGCCTAGACATAGAAGTAGAACTAGAACTTGCTTGTGGCAAGTTCACAGGCACATCAGCTTCAAGTGACTCAATGACACCCTCATCCTTTGCTTTGTACCAAACTAGCAAGCTCATCAAACACCACATCTCGTGAGATAACCACTTGTCTAGTTTGTGGATTGTAACATTTGTATGCCTTACGATCCTGTGCATATCCAACAAACACACACTTTTTTGCCTTAGGATCCAACTTCCTCCTCCTCTCGTCAGGCACATGTACATAAGCTATGCAACCAAATACTTTGAGGTGTCCATTGTCTGGCCGAAAACCTATAAGCCGCATCTCTGGCGTACTTCCATGTATGGCTGCTGTAGGTGTCTTATTCAATATATACACTGCAGTAGCACAAGCTTCTACCCAATAATAATCTGGCATGCTCTTTTTATTGAGCATCGCCCTGGCCACTTCACAAATGACTCTATTCTTTCTCTCAGCCACACCATTTTGCTGAGGTGTATACCTGCAAGTCAATTGCCTTCTTATTCCATGCTTTCTCAAGAAATGCTCAAAAGCATTTGAGGTGTATTCACCACCTCCATCTGTCCTCAAACATTTTATCCAAGAACCATATTGCTTCTCTGCAAAAGCTTTGAAATCCATAAACTTTTCCAACACTTCACTTTTCTCTCTGAGAAAGTATATCCATGTCATTCTGCTGAAATCATCAATGAATGTCACATAATATAAACTGCCTTTAATAGATGGGTTTTGTGCAGGACCCCATATATCACTATGTACTATCTCAAGTGGCCTGCTACTCATGTTGCCTTCTCTAGGAAACCGCAACCTTGCCTGCTTTCCAAACTAACAGGCTTCACAAACATGCATATTCCCATCATACTTGGATCTAGGCAGCCCACTAACAATGTCTCTTGCCTGCATGTTCTTTAACCTTTGTATATTGACATGTCTAATCCTCTTATGCCCACATATCAATGTCCTGTACCACATTTTTGCTTTTAGAGAACATGGCTGATTTTAACTCAGGAATCCCAGCATCCAGCTTAAACAACCTGCCTTCTTTCTTGCCTTTAGCAATGACTCTACATCCATGTTTGAAATCCTCAATGAAGCAACCATGCTCGTGAAACGAACCTGTAATCCCTGTTCCACCATTTGACCAACTGAGGCCAAGTTTTTTGTGATAGAAGGCACATACAATACATCTGACATAGACTTTGTTTGACCATTGTGCATAACCAATGGTACACTTCCACATGTGTAATGGCATGCTGAGTATCATCTCTTGTTTCCACATAGCCTTTCACATCCATAGGCTTCATATGCTCAAACCATTCACCATGACAAGTCATATGGTTTGATGCTCTAGAGTCCATATACCAAGTGTCATCATTTTCAGCATTTGTCATCATAGATCCCACAACATGTTTCATGGCAAACAAGTGATTTGCAGTGCCATCATTACTGCTTGATGCATAATTTCCACCATGTTGTGCATAATTTCCACCATAATGTCCACCACGTTGTGCTCTACCCCCTCTCAAATCATTTTGTTTGCGGAAACAATCACGTGCCATATGACCAAATTTTCCATAATAATGGCATTCCACATCTTGCATAGATGTTTGTTGGCCTTGCCAACGTCCTCTACCACGAGGATTACCTCTGTCTCTCTGAGGTGTATATCCACGACCACCTCTAGCACCATATGAAGGCTGAAAATTCTATTGTGGTGACCTGTCCTGCCATCCACGACCATTACCACGGCCACGTGATGCGAATCTCCCCCTGCCTCTAAATCCTCTTTGCGAATAGAAAGCCTGATTTCTGCCATTATCATCATGGCTAGTAGATGTATCCTGAAAGGAATCACTGAGTTTGATTTCCGTAATAAGCAAGAGTGAAACCAACTCATCAAAGTCTGGTAAACTTGAACTTCGAACCGAGATGGATGTATCAAAAGATTTATATTCCTTGCCAAGACCACGCAAGGTAATGTCTACCAAATCATCATCAGGCACGGGGGCATTTATTGTTGCCAATGCATCTGCAAACTTCTTTATCTCTTGTACATAATCATGTATGCTCCTTCTATTCCGCTTCACATTATGTATCTGTTGTTGCAATTGAGACTTGTGAGCACTCGTGTCTGTATCAAACAACTTCACCAATGTATCCCATGCATCCTTGGGATTCTCAGCATCATGTATGTGTATGAGCATAGCATCCGAAATACATATAGACATATAATGCAACACTTTGAATGCTCTTTTTGACCATTGCTTATGAGCTATAACCTGCTGCTGCTGTAGGTTGTCGGGGTAGTTTCGGCTCTGGCTCAGCACCTGTAATGAGATTCCAAAAATCTTTTCCCTTCAAAAAACTTTTGATTCTGTACTTCCATGCCTGGAAGTTCTTCCTATCTAGCTTTTCACCACACAATTTGTAATGGATTATCCAACATATTGCTTAATGCAAATACACCTTCCGCACAATTCCAAATCCATAAACGAGCCTTTCTTAGCTCAACCACACTCCAATGAGTGTTCCAGATACTCCAAAGTAGCCAACAATCTTCAAATTTGATGTAGAAAATCAACCTGTATGCATCCAAAATGAACTGGCTCATGCAGTCCAAAATACCCTATTTTGATGCGCTTTCCAAGGCTCCAAATTACAATGTAGTGGTTCAATCAAGTGTGCATAACTTGCATTGACACCTAAACAACCTCAATGTTGAATATCAACACCATCCGACATGTGTACATATCAATTTTGTCAAACCCCCTTCTCTGTTTTGAGAAAAACCAGTAGTAATTTTGCTCTAATTTCTTCAATCTTTGTCAAAATTGAGCAACCAGGCATTCATTAGCTTAGCAATGATGTCCACTAACTCCATGTCAAAGGAATTAGACCAATTGTTTAAGACCAGTGAGTAATTGATCGATTAATCACACTCTGTTTCTCTGCAACTAGCAGCCTGTTTAATCAGCTCATTTCCAGCTCCATAGATGATAATTGATCAACCCAATCATATAGCCTCCTTCTCAAGTGTATGTATTAGCCAATTGCTAAACCAATTTTGAAGCTAATCAAGCACAAGAGTTGAATTTGAGCCTCCACTCAATAAAATAGTGAAAACTGCCCTGTTTCTCTGTCCAGCCTGCGTCGCTTGCTGTAGGGGGATTTAGGAGTGTTTTAAGTGCTAATTGATGAGGTATATAAGTACCCAACACACCTAGGCAAGTGTGAAATCCATCAATCCTTTGATTTTTGCCAAAAACATGCTCCAAATGCATCAAAATTTGGCTTCCTTTTCTCTGTTTAGAGCTCAAAAACCAGTAAATTTCACACACTCAAATGCATCAAAATTGCTCCAAAATCAGTTTAGGACTTGCATATGAGTTGTAATACATTCCTCCTTGTCAGATACATGTGTCTTTGTCATATTTACATCTATTTCACCATACATCACCGCTTCCAAGCTTTAATGGAAAGCTTTCAAAAACCAGAATTTCTCTTTGCTTTGGACAACCCTAATTTGCTTTGTTTCTATCTGAATCACCTGCAATCCGCTCAAGGATGTTTAGAATACCTTACCCGGTAGGCCAAGCTCTCAGATCTGATAGTAATCGGTGTGCTCCAAGCTTCACAGCTTTTCTTCACAACTTCTTCTCCCTCTTCTCTCACTCACTCATAAACCCTAATAGAGAGCACCAGGCTCTGATACCATGTTGAAAAATAGGTAGAGGGAGAGGAGACACACACACAGGAGCAAACCCTAATGTATATTGCAAACCCTAACCATAGAGGGAAGCCATCTCCCTTCTCACACAATGCATAAAGCCATAATCCATAATACACACAACACACTATGAGTTGTGTCCACACACATCTAACCCTAGCTAATGTCCACACACTATGACCAGCTGGACGCGATCATTTATGTCTCACACATGCTGCTACCTAACATGCCAGCACATAGCATAGCTGGCACACACTGACATCGAGCTTGAATCTCAACAACATCCAAGCATCTAATCCCACTGATCTCTCCTTGATTCACTCCACCTCTTTTGCTTGATTCTCTCCACCTCTTTCCAGAATATCTCCACACCTCCTAAATCTTCTCATGCTACCCTTTATTCTCTCCCAGTAGATACTTCTCATCTTTTCACAGCTTCTCACTCATTTACAGATTCTCTTTTAGAGCCTCTTGCTAAGGGCTTGTTCCCGCACACACCCTATTCACTTGTATATTTCAACGGGTGACCATGCCCATGGACACTTTTAAGTGTGGTATGAAATGGTGGATAAGTGAAAAAGGGGAATAATTATGCAACTAATCAATATGCTAATCATAATTATAGTTTTCTCCCTAATCTTGGCTATGGTGGCTTCTCCCACTTGAGAAGAAGAGTGTGCCCTCCTCTATTGAGTGCAACCATGCAACCTCTAGTTAATGAGTATTCTACTTTGTTTCAGTGGCTTCCACATTGGTCAAATACAACCATTGTTTGGTGTTCTTTTCCCTCTTGGATTTTTGAGAAATAATTGTATAGAAGTATGTTCATGTTCTTCATTTTCTCAAACACATAAACCATGGCACTTTGCACTCCACCTTCCCTACATTTCTTCAAGAACTTGTGGGGGTGGATGATCTGAATCAACCCGCTTTGTTCACCACAAGCATGATCATCACTAAATGCAAATCCATGTATATTTTAAAGTTTTTGCACTACAACTGAAAATAGAAAATTGGCTCTAAAATGCTCAAACCTTGTTAGAATCCTTTGGTTTTTTGCTTAATGGAGAGGTATTGATGAGTACTACCTATTCCCAAGAGGGTTTGGTCAAAGTCAAAGGGTATATATATTTTGTTTTGATTTTTTTAGAAAAGGCAACTATGCCCATTAACTAGCCAAATGGTAATGGATCATGGAGTTCAATGGCTCATATCGAGACTCAAAGGGTGTATTCTCGGGATATGCAAATGCCTTGGAAAGCTTTAGAATAGGCTATGATTGAATTAGGGTTTTGCCTTGCCATTGACCTTGTCGATTGGGTTAGTAAATGGTGTCAAAATCAAGGACTTTTTGGTTCAAAAGCAAGCCCTCAAATAGATCTTTCAAGCTATGTAGGTGTTTCCAAAACATCCCTGCCTATTTTGGACTAGCTTAGTACTTTGTGCTCAGCTACATATGGCTCTTTGGAGCAATTTCAACATCATCTCTTTCACTTTTGGAGCCATATCTCAATCCAAAAGATTTCTCTTATCCTTATGCAACAAATTAATGCCAATTGCCCCATCATATTGCATCACCACATGTCATGTATAGGCATTCCCATGTCATACTACCACATGTCATTACATTAATACATGTAATCCCTTTTGCAAATTGCAATGCCACAATAATTGTATGTCGATGTTGATGATGCGCTAACTAAGCCTTCCCACCCTCTTACTAAGTTTCACCCCAAGGTAAAAATTGGGGCCATTTCTTCACGTCTGAGGTACCAAACCCCTTTGTATACCGCTTCACCACAACACTCATGGCACAAAAAAGTTCATGACACACTCCCCCTTGGCTTGTCCTCCCCAACGCCAAGGGTATCCTCACACACATAGTAGATTCTATAAGTTTAAAGGATGAATACAATCATGTGTGGGGTATGTGTAAAATGCTTAAAAGACTAGGTAAGACCACTTACAACATTATTGCATGTACTCATGTTATTACATCCATCAATAAATGGTATGGCTCATACTTGTGTTAGCATGTACTTGTTCACTTCATCACCATTGTAGGCCCAAAAGTATCATCCAACCAGCATCAATAACATGTAACATGCCCCTTACCATGGAATTTGAGCATCATTATCCATCAAATAAGCATAAATCATGAACAAAGGGCTCCACCAGCATGTTATATGCATCCTAACATAGCCAATAACATCGATCTCCACCACCATGCATAGGGATGGCTAGATTATCCATGTAATGGCTTATGTTTTCACCATAATAATGATAAATGCCCCAATTAGCAATCACTTAATATCACTTAAATGGCATGTGAGTGGCCATGAATGACATAAAATGTCATATGACCTCATATGAGAGGTTACGTATGACATGAAATGCTATAAAGTGGCAAAAGATTAAAACCCCTAAATTATATAGCTAGGGTTTGCTCAATGCCAAGTATGAGTGCATAAGCAAGCATTATGACACCTTTGAAGCATTCCATAGCTCATAGGCATGGCGAATAGCATGTGTAAATGACCAATGTCATGGAAATTAGGGTTTCTTTGAGAAAGACTCAAATCATATCATAGGCATAAGGAATCAACCAAGTTTTTCATGAAAATGATGAAGACACTCACCAATGGCAAGAAGAAACCCTTGATGCTTGCAATAGTTGATCAGAACCTCCATCTACTTAATGAAAAATGTGGACAATTGGATTCCCTCCCTCTTGCTTGTTGGAGTTGAAGAAGAAGATGCTTTAGATGCTCAATGTAGCTTGTTTTCACCATTCCATTAGCTAGGCAAGCCAAAATGAGCTTTAATGTGCTCTATCCGTGGTGTAGGAGACTCCATGATGAGCATGGAAGCTCACAAAAATCGTCACCTGTTATTGTAAATTTTGCACCTTCAGTTTTATGGTTTGGAGGGAGAAGGAGATGCCATTGAAGCAAGAGATTGGTTGCCCTGTGTACCCCACATGAAGAGATTCAAGCATAATAATGTTAATTTCAAGGGTTTGGGAGCTTTAGCCCAAATAGACATGAGACTCTTTCACTTTGTTACAGTGAGGTTGGGTGAAGAGGGGTTCTCTTAGGACAAGGGTAGGACTAGGCGGGATTTGAGAGGTGCCCTATTCTCTTCTAGAGTAGGTTTCATGGAGGTCTCTATGGCTGATCTCATAGGTTCTTGGGTGGAGTAGAGCCTTTATCATGGGTTTTTGTGTGGAGTAGAGGGTTCATCCTGGGGGATGATTGACACAGAGGATATGTCTTGATTAGGAGTGGCATTTTGCTAGAGAGGCTATACTCTTGGGAAGAGAGTTTATTGAAGATAGGGTGGTCAATTATGTGGTCCTCTATAATTTACCTTTGTTAGAGTAGCATGGTTGGTGTTGATAGGGCCTAAGACATACTCACAAGTGGTTGTTGACAAGGGTTTAAAAATAAAAGCATGTTTCCTAGATGGAGAGGATGGAGTTGCAGGAATAGAGGATTTATGAGAGAGTTAGAGAAGGTAGGTCTTCATTATAACAAGAGAGGCTTGTGGTGTGGAAGCTAGTAACTCTCTATACTTAGCATCATAAGTATCACTCCATGTTAGATCCTCTTTGCAAAACGGTAGCACTATCTTTGTGTTGTTGTGGGTGGGCCTTTAAGGTGATTATTGCTGGGGTGAAGCATAGTTTAGCTTGGGCAACAAGAATCCACTTTCATCCTAGAACTAAATTTGCTTCTAACAGTGCATACTCAAGCACAAAAAACTTACAATTCAAGGGGTTCATTTTGCATATAAACTATTTTTTCAAAGTACCCTAAACATGACATGTTCATGTCCTTTGTGAAGGGTATTCATTAGGATGAGCTTATAATGCCGGTTGGGCCTAACAAATCCATATATCAAAGGTCATGAGATTGGGTTCATGCCACGAGTAAAGTAGAGCTAGAATTGGTATGATTTTTCCATGCAGTTCAAATCCAACATTATATCTTGGAAGCTTTAGATTGGGTTCATGCACTACGTGTTTCAACTCTTTTGAGGTCTCCTCTTCCTCTTTATAAAAGCATTGTGAAAATGGCTTTAAGAGTGTCTAGGGTGATCAGTTTCAATAGATTGTAAAGACATCAACTTGGCCCCATAGAAATCCTTTGTCTCAATCTCAGTTAAGACAATCTTAATTGGTGATGACTAGATTTGTAGATTATTCTTTTAACTCTTTCTCATGTTTCAACAAAGGATTTGTTTTGGTAGAAAGTACCTCTTCCTCTTATTGGAAGGGAAAGTAATTCTCCTCTTTTTTTAATGTTTGGGTTACCTTTATGGATTTGACATTATGTGGTTCAATTTCAACATGCGATCTTATCATAAGTTTAAAAATCTTAGCTAGGATCTCCCAAGCATGCTTATTATGTTCCTCATATGTTTGCAAGAAGCATGAGGTGGTGGGTTGGGTTTTAGTGCCCAGATTGGATTGTTAGGGGCACTAAGTGAGGTGTTGGACAATGTTTCATCTTTCAATTTTCCTTGTTCACCAAGTTCCCATTGTTCTTTCCCATGTGACAAGAATAACTTTCTTTTAAATACATGTACATGTGGGTTTTGTGGTTTTATGGACATCATTTGAGGTAGATCTTGTGTATACAACCTTTACCTCTTTTAGAGTCTTCTACATGTCTCTCTCCCTTGTCATGGGTGTCAACCTAAGTAGTTTTAGTTATTTTTAGTTTAGGAGCATGTGAATCTTTTTTGGGTTTGCGCAGAGTCATTTTCACTTGATTTTTTACTTTTTCTCACACCTTGGCTCATAAGCGAGGTGAGCACATTCAATGGTGGGACCCTAGATAACTATCCATTCTATATGATTTCATTAAGATATTGAGTGTTGAGTATCATAAAGTGCAGCTTGCAATAAAGAAACTCTCCTCGGGTAGTTCTATGAACATGTGATTGATGGCATATTGTTCACATAGGGGTGTATGCAGTGAATTGCAAGTGTTAAAGTATTCCAAGTTGGGTAGCCTGCCACCACCTTATGTGATCCACGATAATAGAAGCACTAAAGTGTTTGTCTAACTATTTCCTTCTTAGAAGTTTCTACCCATTGGGTTATTTCTGTTTAGGACAAGGGAACTTGATGTGTGCATGGGGTTCCTTGGGTTTGTGTAACTAGTTACATGCAAAAGGAAACATTGGTGATGTGTAATGACCTAGTGTTTTGCAATAGAAATATTGGCTTAGGGTATAAGTAATATGAATTGGGGTGGTAGTGTTGGGAAATGTACCCATCACATTTGGTCCACAAGTGGAAGAGGTTTTGGGATTGTGTTTGATTGAGATCACCCACTTTTTGGAGTTTTTTCCCAAAGTTTTCAAACAAATAGAATTATATGATGGACATTTTAGAGTTCAACTCATCTTTAGATCTTTCCTCCAATGGTTTAGATGAGGAATATTTCATTTCACAATTATCCGCCATCATGTTATTTTCTTAACATGTTGCTTCTTTATAATATTGATCAAAAGAATACGGATTCGAGATTATGATCACGTTGTACAAAGTGTTTTTCTTCAATCCCTTGAGGAAAAATTGCTTCACTTATGCATTAGGGTTGAGTTTCTCCTAATCCTCACATTTTGAGTTCAGGGTTTTCATGCGTAAGATATAATCATTTCCTTAGGTGTTTTCATGTGCAAGATATAGTTCCTTATAGTTTCCTTGGGTCTTTACTCTATCATGTAGATTATGTTGCTACACTCCACTAGGAGCTCACCTAGAGAATCCATATCTTTAGAGTTCTAAAATTTGACTTAATCGCAAGTATCAAAGTGATGGACCATGACTAGACTTTCCAACTAAGCATATATTCAATGCATGTACTTTGGTGGGGCAATTCAGATTCTAAAAGCTTCACATAGTTGCTCTAACAATTGCCTAAATTGAACATGATCAGTAGATCCATTATATTTACTCAATAGATGAATCACTTCTTAGGCCATGTCTCGGGGGGTGCACCTCAAAAAATGTAAGTCTACCACATGCGATCATTAGGTGGGGTTTTTTTAATCCAAAATATTGGGTAAATTTATAGAAATACAATTACAAGAGGGGTATTTTATTTGTACTTTGGAAAAAAACCCGTAAGTCTATAAAGAAAAAGGGGTAGTTTTACTAGCTCAAAATTCACAGATAAGGGGTTTTTTAAATACCCCTTGAACGCACGTCGTAGGAGGGGCTTCCATATAGTGCACCCCCCGAGGGCCATGTGCAACTCCTCTTGAGTTTAGAGCATCATGCATTCCTTGTGCAACCCTCCTTTCTAGATTCTCTGATATGGCTAAAGTTTGGGCATCTAAGGGTTGTTGAATAATGTTGAATCCAAGCATCTATAGAAGGTTGGGGCTTGTTATGGTTGGCAAAAGACTACTCACTAGGGGAATGGGAGTCACCAAGGGTGTGAACCTTGGTGGCACATTCGGAGACATATGATGTTTAAAATATGGCTAAAGTTTGGGCATCTAAGGGTTCCAAGGGTTGTTGAATAATGTTGAGTCCAAACATATGTAGAAGGTTAGGACTTGTTATGGTTGGCAAAAGACAGGATAGCAGAGAGGAATGTGTTATTGTCCGAGTACCTCATGGGACACCTTATGCTTTGTCCAAATGCACCATAACAGTGTAGTCGCTTATGGCTAGTAATCGTGAAGACATTTGTGTGCCCATAGTATAGACCATGTTAATGGGTCTGATCAATCATATCAGCTAGCACTTACGTGTAGCCTAATTTGGTATGATTGCAAACCTTCCTACCTAATCCACCTCTTAACCATCTGGCCACTTATGCCCATTTTGGTGTCCAAGCTGATTCTACTCTTACACAAAATGACTTCTCCTCATAAAGTTGAAACAAGCTTTAGGAGAAGAGACATGCAAGTTATCTTTCATTACTCCTTGTTGACCAATCACACAACCTTATTTCTCACAAGTAATTTTAAATCAATTTTTGGTATCATAAAATTATATCGGATTCATTATTTAAGACTTCATCTGACACATGATACTGGCATACTATGACTAGAGAACCTTTTCATGGGTTTTTAACCTTTGGCTATTATCCATTGTGAGAGAAATTCAAACAATTAAGTGTCAATGCCACTTTACAGCCAACATTTATTGCCAAACCTCTTGCATTTAAAGGTTATTTTGAAAATTTTGATGCTCGACAAAGTTAGAGACCATTCCCATGCACGACAAAGTTAGAGACCATTCACATGATCATTTTGTACTTTAAGTGACTCTACCTATACTCGGCCTTTAATACCAGACTTAATTTTTTCTCTAAAATGTCTTTTAATATGAGCTTTTCAATAAGCTCTCATTCGAGTCCAAAAGCTTTTCCAAAAGTCCACACCAATAGGAGAATCACTAATTGATTCTTAATCCTAAAACATTTGAAAATTTCTATTGTCAAAATTTATTTTTCAAATCAAAATAACTTAGACATCTCTTCATGATCCTTATTAACCATCATAACTACTATGACTTATGGTGGAGTGTATCCGACTAGCCTATATATCAGAACGAGTTTCAATTTATTCCAGACATTGCTATGAATCTTAAAAAACAACAAAACAAAGGATGAATGGTTGGAAATCTGGACACGAGATCACAAAGTGTCATGATTCCTATTCGCAACACTTGAGTTTTTACTCCAAATATTCATTTTTGAGACAACTCATAAAATGATAGGAGATCATTCGATGATACAACATCGAAGATGACTACACAATGACCGATAGGAAATCATTCAAGGATACAACATCGAAGATGACTACACAATGATTAATGAAGAATTTCTTATTCGTTTATCTTAAATCTAAGTTACCATCTAAAAACATATTTATATTAGATTATACTTGTGTTTTTAGAGAAATATAGAATTTGTTACAGTTAATATTATAACCATTTTTAAATTTTATATTATACCATTTTCAAATTTTATTTTGTAGTAAAAAGATCATTAATTTAAGGTGAGATTCTCTTACTCCAATATTAATAGTTAGTTTTGGCTCTATTTTTTGATGCCAAGTTTTCGTTTTACATTTGTTCTTTAAATCTATTGAAATTGCAATTCTTTAAATGATTTAAATATAGATGTTGTTTTTATTTTTATAAACATTTGATTCTTACATAAAGCTTCTACATCATTCGTATAAAAAGTAAATAGAGTTATGCTTGTGAAATATTCTCTTGGAGTATTAATCTATTTTGCTAGAACCTCCCAAAAAAAAAGTTTATGGTCCAATGAAACTATTTTACTTTCATCTATGCTAAACATCTCAAGCAAGAGGGTAACACAACCGACACACTATTAAAAGGTGGAGGTATGTATAAATTCACATTTGCAAACCATTTTAGATTCGCTATTATATTTTGGATGTATTATATTGTTTAGCCTTTTCCAATTCCCATAGAATTCAGATAGAAAGCCAAAGTGGAAAATAGTCTCCACAATAGTAACTTTAGTTAGCCAGACATAATAGGAAGACTATAGCATCATCTAACACCATGAACTAATTCATAACAAGAAAGAATTAGTAAATTACCAAGAACAAGATTTATATGTAAGTTGTCAAGACAAGATCAAATTGTAAGACCTAGTAAAATTATTAAATTATTGAATTATTAGGCCAAGATAAAAACTAGTTGACCTTAGTAAAGTATTACTATTTCAAGAATTAGTCACACCATCTTAAGTTTGCAAGAATTAATAGAAATTTAAGACCATATTACAATCATTTACATGTTGTCCAAAATTTACTCAGATTTATTATACATCAAATAATTTATTATGGTCAAGAATATACTCTAGTGTCTCAAGTTATTGCTTTTAGTTAACAAACTAGTATTTCCAAGTTACAGTCTTAACAAAAAGGTAGCATATTCATAGAAGAGAATAATATTAACCCCCCTTTTTTACTTTGATAACACCAAAGATATCAAATCATTACTGTAATAAGTAATGAAAGTTTAGGAATTATAAATACTCAAAGAGAAATTATAATTTTTGAATTCAAGAGCTGATCCTTATCCTAGAATAAAGACTATCTCAACCTTTGAAAAAAGATTTACAACTAATGATAAACTCAGTCACTATATTAATTATATCTTTTTGTAGCATTAATATTCATTTAAGATGTTTCAAGTATCATTACTATCTTGTTAATTAGTTCTATGGTGAGGAATATTTGTGTTAGAATGAAAGTTTCAGGGAGGACTGGCCCTTCTGCCTCAAACTTCTATTCTTAAGGAGTGTTATATGGAGTTAATTTGGTGGTATGGGACATCAGATTAATTTCATATATATACAACAGACACATTAATGTCTTCTATTTTGTATCATCTTATGTGTGTATGTGGAATGTGCCTTTGTGGTATGGGACACTTAAGACTTGTTTCACATATGCTCATTTGATTTAAATATTAATGTGTGGATCGAATTTTCCACACTAATCATCATGAAACAATCCTCTCATAGATTTATGCAACTAAGGACAGCTATACAACCCAAGCAAGAGGGAATGTTATGAGAATCACTCTCACGTTATTGGGAATTATATTTCTTAATTTATATCAAGGATGCTCATGTGTACTATGCTAGTGGGTGGTGAGATGTGCGAGGGTAACGATTGAGGTGTTATATAGATGGTGGATTGAGCAGTGGGGTGAAGATGAAGATCATGTGCTAATTATGACATTGAGTATTTTGTAGCCTATCATGCAACTAGAGTTTATATGACATTGAGTATTTTGTAACCTATCATGCAACTAGAGTTTATATGACATTGAGTATTTTGTAACCTATCATGCAACTAGAGTTTATATGTACATATGCACATGATATGTTAGCAATTTGATAATTTTAGGATCGAATGAGAACTGTAAACTTTGGTATCGATGATCCAAAAAAGCTCATGATCCAAAATTTAGGATCGGCGATAGGATTTTGGATCAGTGATGATCGAAAACATGGCTATGCTAATTCTATTTTTGGGTTTTTCCTTTTTCCTCAGCCTAACACGAGCCTACAACCTTTAATGTGTGTGTGAGCACAAAGGGGGGGGGGGTTGGAGTAGGAAAGAGGCGCAGGGAGGGGGGGAGCAGACAGGTGGACATGGGGTGGGCATAAGCGTGAACAGGGGGAGAAGAGGGGGGCACAAACGGCAAAGGGGAAGAGGTGCTAGTGAAGGGGCACATGCGCAGAGCTAGGGCCGCCCGAGGGGGGGGGGGTTGGGGGCGTAGCTTTGCGAGAGTTCTAAGTTGCATGTGGCATTGATCCAATTCGGGCCCAAACTCAAAAGACTCCACAAAAGACGAAGAGAAGAACAAATGCTCTACACCCGCAACAACCAAACCTACCTAATGCCAAATATTTCATCATGTTCCTCTTCACCCACTTACCATTTTTTTCATCTTCTCTTATGGTCTCTTTTGGCCTGAGAGGGGGTGTGTGACAAACAAGCCCAAAAGGGCAGCCAGGAGGGGGCGACAAACATGCCCAAATTAGGGGACGACAAACATGCCCAAATTAGGGCCAAAATAGGACCTCAATAAGGGCGTAAGAAGGCCCTCAATAAAGGCCTAAAAAGGTCAAGATTTTGTTAGTTTCTCTTGTTTGGAGCAACTATGGAGCTCATTTAGCCATATCTCTTTAAAGAAGCAAAAGCATTGGTCAATTTGTATATGTTATTGGGCCATAGTTTTATCGTGAGCAAACTTTAGAATTTTAGACAAAGTTATTATTATAAAGCAAAAGCCCAAAAGTGGAATAGGTGCTATTTATGGCTCCATGGGCTAAAAATATGAATATGATTTAAATACCACATGTGGGTGGAGAGCCACACATGTTGGGGAGAGATTTCACCCAATTCCTTTGTTCTTGGTGTTGTTGAGTTTTTTTCTTCTTTAGCCAAAATATCGTGAAGTGATAATTTTGTTTATGTAATTTTCATGTTTTTTATGAGTGAAAAATCTTACGTAAGTTCTTAAAGAAAAGATCATGTTACAGACTCAAATAACACTTCTAGGACATGACCTCCCAATTCATGCACTTTTTATCCAGAAGAGTTGGAGTCGGTTATGTCAATCTTACTCGGTTCCGTGAGGAATCGCTTCCCCTATATTGAGCCTGTTAACACGATCTTTTCTCCAAGAATTTATATAAGCTTTCTCACTCAAATAAAAACATGAAAATTACACAAACCAAATTATCACTGCACAATAACTTAGCATAAAGAAGAAAAATACTAAACCACACCAAGAACAAAAGCCTTGGGTGCAATCTCCCCTTGACGTGTGTGGCTCTCCTCCCACACATGGCTCCAAGAATTTACATAAGCTTTCTCACTCAAATAAAAACATGAAAATTACACAAACCAAATTATCACTGCATAATAACTTAACATAAAGAAGAAAAATACTCAACCACACCAAGAACAAAAGCATTGGGTGCAATCTCCCCTCGACGTGTGTGGTTCTCCTCCCACACATGGTATTTAAATCATATTCATATTTTTAGTCCATAGAGGCCCAACAATATATACAAATGGACCAATGCTTATAAATTCACTTGTTCTCTCTCTCTCTCTCTCTCTCTCTCTCTCTCTCTCTCACACACACACACACACACACACACACACACACGCACACACACATTAAACTATCATGTGCACACACTCACATAAACTCTAGTTGCATGATAGGCTACAAAATATGCAATGTCATAATTAACACATGATCTTCATCTTCACCCCACTACTCAATCCACCATCCGTACGACACAATCAGTACCCTCATATAGTGTGACACCTCAATCGATACCCTTGCACATCTCACTGGCATAGTACACACGGGCATCCCCGATATACAATTAGAAATATAATTTGCAATAACACAAGAGTGATTCTCATAAAACAGGCACCAAGCATGCTACCCAAAACTAACCTAGAGATCATAGTAGCTCAAGCTTTAAAATAGCTACATAGCTCTTATGGCCTCTAACACTAAGACGCTATGGCACTAACATCGTCTTGGGCCCCACAACATGCCCAATTATTTAAGATGGTCCTCCCTTGAAATAGCCATTCAATAGGCTAACTCAATAGTAGACATAAGCATCTATGCTCTCAAGAATAGCTTTCAAGAGAATAAGGCTTCTGTTATGATGCACATCACAATTTGAATCATTGCATGTACTTGAAAGAGCGCACCCCGTGGATAAGACCCCATGGATAAGCTACTAGGACCTATCCACTCCATGCTTTCCCAAGTACACATATCGAGGGGGTACATTTGAAGCCACCCTCAACTTTGTTAATGCAACACAAACATCTTCAAAATGACAATTTTCTCTTGTCTCGCAAATTAATGGTAAGGTATTCTAAGAAACCACCAAACAACAAGCTTGATGGATGTAAGACTACCTTGCACCTTGCCGATTAATGCCACACAAGATTGCAAGGCAAGACACATCTTACATCACCAATTAAACAAGTTGAAAATGATCCTCACAAAGAGCTGCCAACCAAAAAGCACTTTAAGACTTGCATTTACTTCAACACTAAAGTTATTGCACTTTAAGACTTGCATTTACTTCAACACTAAAGTTATTGCACTTTTCAACTCAAAATGATAACATCCATTGAAATCCATTTTAAGTACCCACAATTTTAACCCATTAACACCTAGCATGCATACTATTATATGTGAAAGAGTCATGCCTTGCTTATGCTGCTCAACATAGTATTTGCTTGTCCACTGGATACAAAATCAGTGTCAATTGACAATGAATACAAAACCAAATGTCAAGAGGTAACATGAGATAGGATGTACAAACATGTGTCAAATTAAACCAGACTTTTAAGATGTTGGCATTACAAATATTCACCAAGTAAACACAATTAGTAAATAATAAATACTATGTTGAGCACAATGATAGTGGTTTTGTATTATGGTGTAAGTGACACTGATTTTGTATTATGTGGCAAGTGACACTAATTTTTTATTATGTGGGCAAGTGTGCAAAGGCCTTCAGTTAGCAATGCACCATTAAAGCAAAGACTCTAAATGTTCAATGTGCTCATTTAAAGCTTTAAGGGCATCACATTTTGATGTGCTTGAAGATGTGGGAGGAATTCAAGGGCATGTTTATTTCGGGTTTGGGAAGGATTTTGGTTATCCTCTACCTTTATTCAAATTGTCACTTAGTGGGCAACATTTCTGTCCAAGTGTCATGTGTTTTCATTGTCATGGGATCAGTTTTAATGAAATGAAATAATGGGTATGCATGTTGTCATGGGATAGATTTCATTGTCATGGGTATGCATGTTGTCATGGGATAGATTTCATTGTCATGGGATGAATTTGAATGAAATGATGGGTAGGCATGTTGTATAAAGGGGCTTTATATGGATACTTACCCATCCATGGGATCAATGTGCTTTCATTGTTATGTGATCAATTTCAATGAAACGATGGCTAGACATGTTGTATGAGGGGGATTTACATGGATACTTACCCATCCATCTTCTTTTAGAGATGAAGATGATGGTCACTTGAAAGGTGGGCTTCGGCAAGCATTGATGCACGTTGTATAAATGGCCTTCCATCTTCTTTTAGAGATGATGATGATGGTCACTTGAAAGGTGGGCTCGAGCAAGCATTGATGCATGTAGTCATAATTGTTTCTGTAGAAAAAATCATATCTTTAAAATACAAATAAAATACGTCATATTTATAGGTAGACCGTAGTATATTTGTTTACATAATCGCTACACATGCCCTATTTTTTTTTAAACGAAATAAATCAAAGTTATATAAAAACTTGATTTTATGTGTAAAACTTTGTCTTTTAATGATTCACATGTCTTTTTGTGAGATGGATCACACAAAAAAATTTACAACAACGAAGGGGCGTATATAAGAACAAAGAACAGATCAAGGTTGGTGGCTTGGTCCTTTGAATTCTCAATATTTTTTCATGGAACCTTTGAAAAATTTACAACAACGAAGGGGCGTATATAAGAACAAAGAACAGATCAAGGTTGGTGGCTTGGTCCTTTGAATTCTCAATATTTTTTCATGGAACCTTTGAAAAAGTCCATCAATTTCAAACCCACCTTATAATATTCTTATAAAGAATGAGGCATAAAAAAAGCACTATTTTTTGGCGCTGAAAAATTCTCACATAACAAGAGCGTGTACCAGTCCGCATTTGCATTTTCCCGTGATTCAGCTATGGCGAAACTCTTCCTCCTAATCGCGGCCTCCTTGTTGGCGTTCCTGTTGGTGCCCTCTGTCTCAGCCCGCCCCGGGGGCCGCTCTTGCCATGGCTCCTTCTTCTTCCGAGACCTCAGCAGCAACAATCTGCGCACCCTCGCCCTCATCAGCGATGGCGATACGACGCACTCCGGTCCCAGCCCCTTCTCCTTCGCAGCCGCGAAGATCAGCGGCAGTAGCAGCAGAATCCTCGCCTTGATTGACTTCCGCCTGCCCGTGAACATCGTCGAGGTAAGATTGAGTAATTTGCACAAACAAAAGCTTGAAAACCCTAACTTGTCGTACAATCTTGACCTGCCCAATCTGTGGAAAGAAGACATCATGGTAGATGTTAGCTCATTTGCTGAAAAGCTGCCCCAGAAGGAGATAGTTCACACTTGGAGCTTTTACACTGGCCATCCCCGGCCCATGCCATGGGCAGGTGTCCATCCTCACCATGGCATGTGGCACCAAGATCTTGCAGACCGTGGCCAGCAACGTTCCCATCCAGAATGGCATCATCATGATTCATGGCGTTTGAGCATGAATGATGTGTGGAGAATTGCTTTGGGCCTCCTCTTGGGGGCTGCTTGTGGAACTGCTGCTGCGGCTGCTATGACTTTGGCATGGGCTCTTGTCCGCCGAATGTGTACGTCATCTCATGAAGATGGTGATGTTGGATTCCTTTATGGATACCAAGAGTTACCATCTCCAAAATCAAATGAGAAGCACGATGCCAACAGCTATCAGGAAGTATCCACCAAGGAAACTACAGGCAAGCTGGAGAATATCTAGACATGGCACTGTATCTTGTAATATTTATAATGGGGGTTTTAACGTAATGCAAGTAAGCTCGCTCACAAGATGTTGAAACAGCAGGAAAGGTTGCAAAGACTGCATTTACTACTGTTATTAATATTGTCTACGTATTATTGTTCTCTTCTGTTTAGAAATATTATTGTGCTGCTATATGCTTACATTAATTGAGGTGATATGAATAAATTGTTAAATGGGATCAGAGCTAGCATTGAGTGAAGCCTAGCGTATGCAATAAATGTCTCAATGCTACTGTTTGTTGCCTCTTCTCTAGCCAACATATGGATTTTGTGGTCTCTTATCCTCATGTGGAGTCCAATTGTCTGATGTCTCTTGAAAGTAGTGGGGGCCATATTCCTCACCATGATGTGGTATATACACAAGTGCTTGTGAAGGCTAGTCTGATTAATTACATACAAGGTCGAAGAGCTTGATATGGCTAATTCATGTTAACATTTTAATGACTCACGTTTAAAAGATCATCTGAGCCCATTTTTTAGTGTTAAAAGGAGAATTAGTCAGCTGTGTATCTATTGGCAGTCCTTTAAAGGTTGGTAATCCACTTAGGGAATGTGGTTTCCATTCACGGGATCATATATTAGAAGAATATGGTTACTAATTGGAGAAAGTAGTAGAAACACTATATTGTTCTATAGAAGTGATATAGAGCTATAATGTTTTTGATGATCTCAATAATATTGAAAGGTCATATACCTATGATTGTGGATAATTATGAGTTAAAATGTGGACACCCTCAAGTAAAAGTTTTGTGCTGTTGTCGGGTGAAAAGCATGATGGATAGTCTCCAACCCAATGGTACCATTAAATCTTTGCATGTGGATTAGTATGCAGGATTGTGGGTTTATTTTTGAGGTTTATAAATTGTTAGCCAGGATCACGGCCTCACCATGGCATTAGTGATTCCGAGATAGCGATTTTTTCCCAGATGCTGCCTTTGTGGGAGCAATTTTCGTTTTGAGGGACATCCCCTGGCGGATCATGAGGCTTCCTGTTGGTGTCGGTCCCTGGTCCTCTCAATAGGCCAGGAGGCTGCATTGAGCCCACCAGAAGCTTCAGGGAGGATCTTCATGCCCTAGTATAAAGTGTCGCAGTGACCAGATTCTACGGATATACCTGGTGTCCCCCATGATAGTTGCAGCTGACCCTTCTTGGAGACTGTGGTTATGGAGAACAGACCTTTTGCTAGACCATAGTGGGGTCCAAGAGATTGGAGTTGTCGGACTCTTCAGCACGGCTTGCACACTGGGTTACCCCTTCTTCACCCACTCAGTGTGGCCATGGCAGTACATTGAGACTTATGAGCAAGGTGGTTCTCCCCACAGACATGCCCGCTGGTTGACCGGCTGTAACAGTCCAAACCCTCACTGAATTCTGGAACACCCTTGGGAGTTTCCTCCCCACATGGTTTCCTTATCCTACGGTTCCCTGTGCATTTTGGCCTTGTGGTGGGCTGGTGATGCCCACTATGGGTAGACCGGCTACATACCAGAGATGCAGCATAAGAGTCTCTTGATGGCATTCTCTTTGGGACTGTCCAGGAGCACAACAGCACAGGGCATTGCATCTGTTCAGTCTCTCATCCCTGTACTTCATTACGTGGGGAATGTTGGGATTTGGAGCCTCGTGTGTGTGAACCCCTGTTTGTGTCTGTATATGTGTATGTGTGAACTACACCTAAAAGGGATATAGTTCTAGGTGTGTGAACACACGCTTATAAGTGGATAAGATAAGCGTGTTATGTGAAAGGCATTTATTAGAATGTGATACATATATATATTATTTTTTGTAATGTGAGATTTTTTATTTGTACCAGCAGTGAGGTAGAGCAATTGGTGAAGCATGTGAGTGGAGAGCACCTTGAAGTGCCCATCTTCTCGTACATCTTGTTGGTACTTACGCAATCTCTTTTTGGGTAGAGCAATTGGTGAAGCGTGTGTGTTTGGGGTAAGGTCTCGTGATCGAGTCTTACTTCCAGCTCTCATTCGTAATAGAATGTGATATTTGTATGGCTCAAAGAGAAAGGCTCCAAGCCTACACAAGCATTGTTTTTGTTGAGTATCAATCATATCAATCTCTCATTGAATCATCCAATACTCTCTCTCTCTCTCTCTCTCTCTCTCTCTCTCTCTTTTCATGGATATCTTCCACACGCACTTTAGCTTAGGTTTTGTGTACACAGCATGTAAATTGACATGGTATTAGAGCTAGGGTTTCAGCCCATTCTAGGTTTTTTGTTACCCGCCATCAGTCGCTTGCAGCGTCATCTTTGCGTCGCTTGCTCTTCGCCTTGTTGAGCACTATCCATTCTAGGGTTTTTGTTGTTGACCGCCATCAGCCGCTGCATTGTCGTCTTTGCGCCGCCTGCTCTTCGCCTTGTTGAGCACTGCACATCAACGTCACCACCTGATGCGCTTGCTTTTCGCCTTGTTGCCATCACCACCAGTTGCTCCTTGTTGACCAATTATAGTGTCGCCCACGCATTGCTAGCTTGTTGTTGCGCATTGCTATTCACCTGCGCACTCTAGCAACTAGTACCTTTGAGTTGCCGTTGCACCACCAATTTGCACATCTGCAATCGCCGCCCAGGTCACCTACTACTCTACATTCGGCCCTTAGCTTGTCATTGTCAACTCATTAGGTGTACTTCTTCCAAATTGCCTCATCACCCAAAATTTTTTTTGAGCTTGTCAAAATAAGGTGAAAATCATATATTACATATTAACCATGGACAACCAAGGCACAAGGAGAGGTGAGAAAAAAGAAATCCTAGATTTCTAAAAAATAAGAGGAAAAAATTCCTTCCCATTGACCCTTTGTATTCGATTGACCCTTCCTTTGTATTCCAGTTGACCCTTTGCGTCTTCCATTCTTTTGTTTTGCTTCTTAATGTCTTTTACATATTGCAGCAACGCGCAGGTTGAGTACTAGTCTTATTAATGTTGTTATAATTAAAATGTTTTTAGAAATTCAAGCAAGATTGGCAAAATTAAAGTTTTTGCATTTTCTAAAATTTGGTGGTTTTGCAAAAATTGAGCCCTATGCATCAAATTAAGGCTTCAAGAATATCTAGGATTTGGGCCTTTTTCAAATTAGAGCTTCCTACGTCAAATTGAAGCTCCTACGGTGCCATGAAAGAAGCAATGGCATGGAAGCATTGTTGGAAGAAGAGACCGTTCTTCATTGACATACGCTTGAGAAGTTTTAAAAACTTCCAAAATAAACCTTTATTTTTTGTTTTATGTGTACATGATGGGTTCTATGCTTGAGAAGTCCCCTAAAAATTGAATTAAATATTAATGTATGTTTTCCATTTTGTAATGCCTTAATGTTATAAGAGGCCTTGTTTCTATATCATACCCTACTTAGAGCCAGGGGGCTTGTCTTTGGGTAGATTGATGTAGGCAGAGTCATGTGCCTTCTATCACGCTCAATATGAGAGTTTGGGTGTTGTTGCACTCTGTTCTTTTGTATCATGTGTTGGCAGTTTAGAGCCCAAATCATCATGGTTGTTGAAGTTCTTCTCAAGCAACCTTCGTTGTGAAGGGGGGTTTGTTGGGATTCAGAGCCCCATGTGTGTGTCTACGTCGTGTGTGTGAACCCTTGTTTGTATGTCTATTTATATGTGTGTGTGTGTGTGTGTGAACAGCTCCTAAGAGGGTTATTGTTCTAGTAGTTTGTTGAACACACTCTTATAAGTGGATAAGACAAGTGTGCCATGTGGCACTACTTATTAGAGTGTGATATTTGTATGGGTTAAAAAACAAGGCTCCAAGCCTACAAAAGCATTGTACTTGGTGAGTCTTAACCACTTTAATCATATCAATCAATCTATTGTTGAGTCGCGCATACTCTCTCTCTCTCTCTCTCTCTCTTCATAGATATCTTCCATCCACCTTAGCTTAGGTTCTCTGTATGCACACACCATGTAATTTAACATGGAATGGTAGCTTAAGCCATGGGAACATTCCACTCTATGACATGGTCGGGATGAAACAGATGTTGCTACACATGGACTTACATTGGATGATAGCAAGTGTGGAGGTCTAGCAGGTTTCTCTAAAAAATTGTGAGGCCGAGTAGGCTCCCATGCCTTGGGACTCTTGAGTGGGAGATGATCAACATCTTTATTGCTTGGCATATCTAGTGGGTAGTATGCTTGGAAACTATCGAGGGGTCTCCCACTCTTTTACTAGAGGAAGACTATTAAGGGGACACCTAGTCATTTGGAGAGATCATATTCACACGCTCTGCCGCTATTTGGAACACCTAGAGTACTTGCAAAGGGATGCAAAGCAACAATAGTTTTTGTTGCAAATTAGTGTGTGCTGCTGAACCTGGTCAAGGTAGATGTGGCAAGGATGGTAGTGGTTAGGATGTAGTCAGATAGCAGATGACACAGTTATGTAGAAGATTGACTTGACTGCATGTAAAGTAGATGAGTGGTATTTTACAAGAAAGATCGAGTTTGATTTCATGGCAGAAATGAGCTAGAGAGACTTCTTTGGGCATTCTTTTGTATTGAGAATAGGAGTCTTTCATATGGTATTTCAACTCATGTTTGTCCATTTGTCATCTTGCCATCAAGTTTAGCAGGAGGGAATGTCATGTGCATGACATTCTTTTGTATTGAGAATAGGAGTCTTTCATATGGTATTTCAACTCATGTTTGTCCATTTGTCATCTTGCCATCAAGTTTAGCAGGAGGGAATGTCATGTGCATGACACATGGATGTGGCCCTTTTCCAAGGCTAACCCCTGTTTGGCAGTAGATTTAGGTCAACAAGCTTTGGTATATACAAAAGAAGGGCCAGGTGGCTAGACAACAATAGGCCAGAGCAAGGAAGCCTCTACATGTGAAGTCGGTAGCATATATATTATTCCTTGGTCCATGGAACTAGCTGACCATAATAGGTGGCTAGTTGTTTAGTCCTCCCCAAAAGCCTTTAAAAGGGCACACCAAGAATCATTTGTGATCATCTCTCCCCTTTTGGGGCAGGTCAAAAGTCAGAGATAGATAGGGTCTTTTTTCTCTTTTGGAAGGCCAAAGGCCACAGTCTTGTTGTACAACCTTTATGTACTATAAAATATATTGAAAATACAACTATATATATATATATATCTCTCTCTCTCTCTCTCTCTCTCTCTCTCTCTCTCTCTTTGTTTGTGATTTGCATCAGGGTTCCTATTTAGCTACTTAGGGGCTTAAAGAAGACACATAGAGCTAAGTGCATCTGATAGGCTGTCCCAAAATGGGGAGGAAAGAATCCCATGTATGTCTTCAAAGTTCTTCTTGCCGAATTCGTCTTTCTAAAGCTCTTCAATAGGGTGTGTGAAAATGGCATTTTTCCTAGCCCTAAAAGGGTTTTTTTTGGGTTTTATTTCTTTTTTGGTTTTATTTGGGTCTTGTTGTTGGCCGACTGCCCTTTCACTAGACTGACTAGCAGCCCCCTTACTATATATAGCATACCCTCTTCATTCAACATATCGTACCACTTCATTGACACATCAAGTACCACATGATTTGCTGCTGTTGTCGATGCCTACACTGCATCTGCTTTATCATCCTCACCTGTCAACTCCATCACATCAGCGTTTTACATCAGTTCATGGGACAACAGCCCTCTTTGCTACACAGAGCACACCATCGTTATATCTCAACTCATGGGACAACAGCCCTCTCTGCTACTTACAGCATCTCAACATTTTTATCTTTAGTTTATGGGACAACATTCCTCTCTGCTACACAGTACAACATCTCAAAGTTTTTATCATTAGTACATATCTTGGGATAGCAACCCACTCTCTACTAGTTCTTCATTGTTTTTCTTCTACATTTTACCTTGGGACAGCAGCCCACTCTCTGCTCACCATCTCACACCACTTGGGACAACAATCCTCTCTGCTCCCCTCCGTCCCTCAGGTATTGTAGCACCCTTGATACCATAGCTTGCACCACTTCCACCACCACTCGGGGGACAACAACCCTCTCTGCTCCTCACCACCCCTCAGGTATTGCAGCACCCTTGTCACCAGAGCTTGCACCACTCAAATGACAACTCTCTCTGCTCTTCATCACACCATCGAGGTACCGCAACACCCTTGTCACCAGAGTCTGAATCATCATCACATCACCATCGACATCATCATTACTTCAGCTTCCACTGTCCACTACCACCTCGGAGTGCCTCTACATCCATTGACGCGAGCCTTCGATACCGACTACCTCACGGAGGGCCTTTACCTCACAGCGACGCCAGCCTTCATCACACCAACCGTGCTTCAACTCTTTCGACATCATCTTTGCTTTTGCACTGGTCTTCTACTTAGAGTCTCCTCACATCAGAAGGCCTCTTGTACATATTTTCACTCACCATCATATATACACTCACTCACCATCATATTTTCACTCACCATCATATATACACTCACTCACCCATTTCATGTTGTCTTGTTTTGCTCTGATCTCTCATACATTTGGTCCTTTCGTGCTTTTGCCTTCACATGGTATCAGAGCTATCATGAGCAAAGGGATTGAAGAACTCAAGAGCACATTGCATGCATTATCTACCCACACTCCCGGAGGACCAAGTTTTCTCACTAGAAGTTGATTCTCTTAACTTTGATCTGGACCACACAGGGAATGGGACTTCTTACTTAGAGGAGAGCCCCTTTCAAGATCTTCCTTTCGGAGATGATTAACCCATCTACATCAACTCACCTTCACCACCTTTGCCTTTATGATTGCCCTCTCTGACTTTATCAGGCTTTGTTTCCAGATGGGGATACATTCGTTCTGCCAGTGTGTCCATGTGGGACCTTGGCATCCATCATCTTCTCTCATGGTCCCCTTTGGCATGAGAGGGAGTGTGAAAACGTTATTTTTCCTAGCCCTAAAAAGGGATTTTCTTATGGGTTTTATTTATTTCTTGGTTTATTTTGGGTCTTGCTGCCTGCTGGCAGACTACCCTTTCACTGGACCGCGACCAGTAGCACCAGGATTGAAAAAAAACACGAGTTGCATTGCTAAAATCTTTGGGTCACATCCTGTTATGTACTTGGATGCTAATCTACGCATGAGGGACCTAATCTTGTCGCCCCCTAACCCCATTGGATTAGTTCCCTAATCCATAAATTAGTGTCCAACTACATAGCATATATCACCAGATACGGATAGCAGAAGAAGTCTTTAAGATGAGATTCTGCACATGGTTTGATGACCATTATGAGTTCTTTGTATTAACTTTTGGGCTCACGAATGCTCTTGCTTCTTTTTAGCCAATGATGAATGATCTCTATAGAGAAATTCATGGATAGATAATACCTTGACATACATGATAGATGATACCTTGATATACATTCATACTTTGGAGGAGCATGTTGAACATCTCTAGATCGTCTTCAGGATTTTGAGGCAAGAGAAGTTCTATGCTAAGTATAGGAAGTATGAGTTTTTGAAATGTGTAACTCGTATATCTTAGGACATCAGAGTGCTCAAGATGGAATGAGCATATATCTTTAAGGTTTTAGATTGGCTAGTTCCTTAGACTCGACGAAGGCAATTTGGAGCGTTTTTGGGATTCACCATCTTTCTCAAGACGTTGACAAGGGATTATTCACAATTAGCCGTACCTTTTATGAACCTCCTTTTTGGGAAAGAGGACGTACCTTTTATGAACCTCCTTTTTGGGGAAGAGGACGTAAGTCCAATGAGAGTCCAATAGCTTGATCTCTTGGAACAAAAATCTTGATGAGACCTTTTGGGCTCTCAAGATTAAGGTGAAGGAGCACTTGTATTGGCCTTGCCGAATTCTAGCACTTGTATTGGCCTTGCCGAATTCTAGCATATCATTTATGGTTGAGACTAATGCTAGTGATTTCACGATATGCACGAAATTGTTCCAGGATGACCGACCTATGACATTTGAAAGCTAAAAGCTTGATGATATGTAGGTGCTCTAAAAACTTGGCCACATTATCTTTATGGAACAAAGTTTGTTGTGCTAACTGACCATGATCCAATTAAGTACATTTGTCATAGAATTGAGAAGCTATTTGTTGATGCTTATGATTTTGCATAACTATTTGTTCCTCTGGGAGGAATAGGGAAGGCTAGTTAGTAAATGATGAAGTTAGTAAACATGATGGTTATTTTTGCAAGTGATTGTAAATTTATTTTCCTTTTATTTTCATCTTTTTTTTCCCCAAGCAGGTTCACTTTTTTTATTTGAAGTTAGCAATAATATGAAGCCTTATTAGCGATGAAGGAGAAGAGATGGGGGGCCAAGAGAAACATTGACACAATCATCAGAATGACAGAGTGAATCTCAGTTCCTCATTCGACATATTGAAGCGATGTGAATGTAGCTTCTTGGATGTTGCTTTTCCTATTTTGAAGGACTAATATCGTGAATTAGATCTAGCCATGCATTCTTCATCCCATGTGCTTTTTATTTATTTTTATATAGACAAATTTTATCCTCTTATAAGAAAATATACAATGAAGTACATTAAAGTGAGTCAAGCAGACTCTTGATGTAGTTGCTGTTGAGGTCAAAATCGTTGAAGAGGTAGAAAGAACTCTTTTGACTTGTGAGGTTAATTGAGAAGTTCACCTCTTGAGATAATTGTGGGATTTTATGGTGAAGAGATTATTGTTGAGGGGTTTTGTTTTGCTGGCAAGGTTTCAATGGGTGGCACCAAGAATAACGTATTGTTCTTGTTTCTTTTTAAGGAAAATATAGGGCAATGGATTATATGATTGACCAGGATTTCACTCACCATGCCCCCCCCAATCCAGAGATGTATCTAGAAGGATGTCGATGTGACGAGGCTATGGTCTTTCTTTATAACATGAATGTGATCAATATCCTCGATGACTTGTGAAATCACTATAAAAGCATGACAAAAATTTATCCCAAAAGTTATGATTTTGACATCTCTTAAGAGTCCAAGAGGTTTAGTTGAGGTCCCATTAGCTAGTTTCATAGCTAAATTAGTTTTGGGTAGTTTTCCTTAGAATACCCAACAATGTTTGGTAACAATATTAACACCAATATCGCCATTAGGAATAGTTGTGATTCCTTGATTCTTGTGTAACACAAGAATGGTAACATTGCGTTGGTCTCATTGTTTGCAAGCAACTATGGAAGTGTGGTGTGTTAAAACCTCTCACCTAGGGGAAGCTTATCATAGGGAGCAATACGTATAGCACTCATGGAAGTTTGCACCATATCCAAGAGAACACATGTTCCAAGGAGAAAAGATGACCAAAATTTCATAAAGTGAGTAAAAGCCTCCAATACATGATAGTAATCTCTATTTATACCCCCAGGGCCCCATGTGCCCCAGATGTGTAAATGGACCCTAACCTCGTGTGCCTAGGCCCATCCCCATGTGCATGTGTACCACTAGGACACCTACAAACCATCCCGTCCTACAATGATTTCGTCCACGAAATCAAAGGGTAGTCGTGCACAAAACATATACAAGAGGCTATGTACAAAAGGTTAAAAAAAAAAATCACATCCACATGGCTGAATGTAGCGGAAGACCCGTGCATTAATCATATGACCCCCTGGATCAAATGGAAAGGATAGAGGGCTCCCGTCGTCGATGATGAGGCTATATATGCAACCTCTTGAATTAAAAAGAAATCCGAGGCATGCAAAATCCAAGGCAATGGCTCCATGATAATATGGTGCAAGTGGAGTAGATAAGGAACCACTGTCGAGAGACGAATCTAGTCGAGTATCCTCCAGGATCAAAGGGATATGTATGGTATACACCCCGAACCATCGAAGATGGAATGGTAGTAGCTCTTGGATCAAAAGGAAAGCTCGACTCCAAAGAGATAGTAGTCCCAGGGTCAAAAGGAAAACTCATAAGCCCATCCTCATGACCACACTGTGAATCTGGCATGAAAGGTATCCGTCGAAGAAGCTCAAAACTCGTGGCCAGAATGTCAAGTGGTCTTGGCACAAAAGAATCATTGTGTATGCCAAGACTGGAATATGTCATAGATGCACCTGAATGTCGATCCACATATCCAAAAACTATGCTTCTCAAATGGCAAAGAATGAATCCAAAGAAAAATGTCCTGACTCCAAAGAACACAGGATCGAGTCGACATCCGAAAGAGCCAAATAATGAACATAGCTCAAGGTCGGCCTCATGTAGAGTCAAATGTGAACTCATGCCTCCGGCATATGTAGCACCACTCAAGAAGTCAAAAGCATGATCCACCATATCTATGTATGTATGAGTATGATCCGACCCATCCACAATATCTCCATGTGTATGACACTCTATATATGTGTGACCCTCTAGAACAGAAACTGGATCATCATAAAGATCATCATCACTAAGCACTGACCAAGTGTCTACACAAGAGGTATAAGTGGTATCAGTCAACTCACTATCAATGGAATCTCCAAGGTCACTAAGGTCATCCCCAAAGGTATAGACCAACTTCATCACTAGTGTCCCTATATGACCTAAATCCCATGATAGATCAATCTCCAATAGTATTGGATCTAAGGAAATACCTAGATCAACTGTAAAACTCTCAAAGTCAAAAATGTCATAGGATATGCTAGAAATATGATCAATATGCATACTCCTACGATGTCTCACCTCTATGAACTCATCACTACTCTCATGCAATATCCATGACTGCTCAATCACAACAACTCGATCCACTCGAATGATGCCATAAATGCTATGAAAACTAGGAGTAGCGGTCGTATCTGAAATCTCTCCACATGTAACAAATCTAGAGGAGTAGCCCAATACATCCAATACTAGAACCTCGAGTCTATGCTCCTCATGGTCTATGATGTGCTCAATAACATGTGAAGTGTGAATCCCATGTGGCTAAAGATGTATGACTAGCCGAATGATTATGACTAGTCAAATGCCCATCAAATGCCCATCAAGATCATGGAATGCATCACTATGGTCATCTAATGTATCCCTATGATCACTAGGAATAGAGATAGGTAGCTCTATGATGCTCGTAATGCTCGATGTGCTCATTGCCAACCCTCCCATCAAGATCATGCCCACATGATCTAACTCACACACATCACTGTCACTATCACTATCACATACATCATCATCACATACATCATCATCATATACATATGTGTCAGTGGCATCATGTGCACGTGTATCACTATCATCATGTGTATGTGTGTGTGATACATCAATATCATCATGTGTGTGTGTGCGTGATACATCAATGTCATCACATGTATGTGTATGACCATCACCATGTGTACAAGTGTCAACATCAATATCATCATCAACATGATGATCATCATCACCATCCACATCATCATCCACTGAATGCATGTCATAATGATACCCATCCTCAGGTATATAGCCATCTTTGCTCACAAATGTAGGGCACTCAATCAAATCCCCACATACATCCTCCTATGCAATCAATGCCGAACCATGCATGTAAAGATACCCACATAGATCCTCAACAAAATCACCATGTGTAGAACGTCTAGACCATCTAGCACAAACATCCTCCTCATCAAATGAATGTCTAAATTGGCTAGGTAATAACATCTGAAGCTCAAACATCCATATGTGAGATGAATATGATGTGTCATCATAGCATGATGTCGGTGAAGAAGGATCTGGAGGTCGAAGCCGCGATGTGCTAAATGTATGTATGAACTCAACAAATGATATGTAACTTCTCACCTGAAATGGCAAATCAAGATAACGACCATGAAGTCAGAGTGATAGGATACAAGCAGATATCACACGATCAGAGTCTGTGGAGACATAGTGATGTCGACGAGACGAAGATGGTGGGTAGCACGACGATCGTAGGCGGGGTAGAAGTAGTAATGGGAACTCATGTCGTCCCGCAAAAGCCTGAAAGTGTAGAAACACCTTTAAATGTGCTCAAGAATCCCACACTGCGTATGGAAAAGCACCAATATTCTTAAAATGACCAACCATGCATGAACAAGGGCTAAAATGCACGTGTGAATACCCTAAATATACTAAATGGCCTAAAATGTGCACGTGAACACCCAAAATACACTAAAATGGCCCAAAGTGTGCACATGAATGCCCAAGATGCACCAAATCGACCACACGGCACACTAACCCCATGAGGCTCAAAACATATGAACAACCTCAAATAAAACATCAACGTGTGGGACACCCCTCACACGTGTGAACAATCTCCCAATATACCCACAATACGCACGAACTATCTCCACAAACTCAAGGCATGAGGATGTACTTTATCACCGCATGTGAACACCCCTAACTCAATGCATACTTATCATGCGTGAGAACCACCACTAGCACAAGTAAGGGTCGGGTGTGGAAAGGCCAAGTGATAAATGGGAGATGCTTAAAAAAATGAGGGGGAACAAGCTGAAAATGGGCAAGATGGGCTAATGTAAAAAAGGAATGAAGGGACAAGATGTAAAGTAGATGGAGGGTCGAGATGTAAAGTAGATGGAGGGTGGAGATGTAAGTGAGAATAGGGTGTGAGCCTCTTTATTTTTTGGCTCAATTTTTTTTTTTTTGGCAATCATCATCAAGGTGGCATATGATTTTTGTTAGTGGGGACACTAAGAGATGTTAATAATGGGAGAGGAGAGGGAAGGATCAGGAAGAACGTAGACATAATCATTAGAACGAGATGGTGATTCTCAGTTCCTCATTTGATTCATTGAAGCGACATTCATCATTTGAAGAGGACTATCTCTTTATGCCTCCATCTAAGCATAAAGAGCTCTCCCTTCACCCCTTTGGCAAAGAAAGGCAAGTTACTTGGACCATTCTCCATATTCATCTAACTCACCTTTAGCTGCATATAGATTTCTCTCCTTCTTCTTCCTTCACACTTAGTCACAACTGAGAGAGATCTCTCTCTCACTCTCCCCCTCTGTAAAGATCTCTCACTCTCCCCCTCTGTAACCCCACCAAGCTGAGAGCATTTAAGCTCTGTGATGCTGCTTTTTTTTTTTTGTTGAAATACCATGCCTACCATGCCTGTGTAACTGTGTAGCTTGTTTATTTATTTATTTATTAATTATTATTTTTTTAAACGTTGGACGTCCACTGTTCGCTGGCCTGCTGGTTACTGGCGATCACCTTCTGTTGGAGTGCTGGGCCTATAGGAAGGCGATGAAGCTCAAAGCACTGTTGCGTTTGAGTCCGAGCACCTTCTGTTGGAGGGAGCCGCCTGCTGGACGGCCAGAACCTTCTGATGAGCCAGCGCCATCTGTTGGAGGGAGCCGCCAGCTGCTGGACTGCTGCCAGAACCTTCTGCTGAGCCTCTCCTTCCCGGAGTTACCACCATTGACGAGGTAGGACTCTCACCAGCAGCTCTGTGAGACGCTCACCTTCTTCCACCTTCCCTGCGCTCACCAGCAGCAGCCAGAGATGGCGTGCTTCTTCCACCTACGCTCAACTACTTCCTTGAGCCTCACAAAGGCGATGACATTGTCGATGCTCTCTGCTGAGCCTGTAGGAAATCGATGAAGCGTCGGTTGGCTGCCCTTAATGCTGAGCTTCACAGAGGCTGGGATGCTGTCATCCCAATCTCCATTTTCTAAAACAATCAGCTGCTCTGATAGGATTGCTTGTTTTTCTCAAAGCGCTAAACGCAGAACATGGTGCAGCCATGGTTGTGTCGAAGTTGTAGAGTCTCGAAGGTTTCTGCAGTAGTAGGAGTTGGTGGCTGAGAGTGACTTGGTGTGTGTGCTTACACTAGTCTCAACAATGATCAAGCCTTTGCTGTCATCCAAATTAAGTCCAGTGCTAAAATTTTCCTCAAAAAGAACCTCCAAGTCCTTGATGTTCTTGCCAAGCTTGACAATAGCAGCTTTCTCTGTCTTTAGGGTGTCTTTCTAATTGGAATACACGGATGTCTCCTTCACCCTTACATTGGAAAGTTTGTCCACAGTCTTGATCAGAATGTTCAAGGCTGTGTCTTCAACAACTTCTAGCAGTAGGATAAATGCCCTTTCATCAAACTTTCCATGCATATATGTAACTATCTACACATTTGTTCATCATACATGGATTCAACTGTTTGCATAGATGCATTTCACCGGTTTCTTCATGCACGCATTCAAACTGTCTGTAAATTTGTCAATCTTGGACTGATTCAGACCATTCTTGCTAGGCATTCATCAATATTTGCTTGCAACTGCCTTGATTGCAGAAAGATTTATAACTGTTTGGCTTGTTTGCTGGATATCTAGCAAAATCTGTCAATTCTTGCAACTCTGATGTATAGCAGTAAAATCCCTTGGTATAAATGGTAACACATTGGCTTGCCAATGATCTTAGTTTAAATCTGAGAGGGATTGCTATACCTTTGAACTTTTTTGCAAAGATCAACTTGATGAATACTTTTTCTTGCACAGAAACAAGAAAATCAAGAATAGAATGAAGTTTAGGATAAAGATCACTTATATTACTAATGTAAAGTTTTGCACCAATCTTGCTTAAAACACTTAAGTTCTTCACTCTGCACTAACTGTCACTGTTTCAAGGAACTCTGCATAGCTACATAAAACTTTCCACAAACTTTAAGAAACTGCACAGACTTCAATGAACTGGAGTAATCTTCAATTTTCTGTACAGAATCTGCTATTGTTATAAAAATCTGCACCAGAATTCTGTTCTATACAATAATCTGTACTCTGCACAATAATTTGCACAGAAATTTAAAAACTGCACAACAGTAATCGATATCTACACAACAAACTATACTTTGCATAAACTTTGTAATTTGAATATTCTACGCAGTCTGCACCAGTCTTTGAAACTGCAATGAAATTTTCTGCAAAACTGCTTAAGAAACCAAGCTTCTTGTAAATTTGCTCTAAGAACTCCAAGATTTTAGAAAATAGGATAGAAATAGAGGCTTAATGGATTAATAATTGGAACTGTATGCTCTCTAAGCAAGATAATGCAAGAAAATCTCTCAATTTTGGTTTCTAAAATCTCTGTAAACCCTAATCTGAAAATCAAGAAAATCAAGATCAAGAAGATCAAGAAGTTCAAGAAACCAAATAGTAAACTGGATTAGGGTTCAAAAAACAGTGTTTAATGTAAATTTAAAAATAATTAATAGAAATCTCTTTGCTAATCCTGTTAATAAGAAATTAGCAAATCTAAAAACTGTGTGAAAATTAATTTTGAAAATGATTAACACTAATCATTCCCTAAGCAAGGACCTAAGCCAAGGGCTCTAATACCAATACAATGGAGGAGCTCTGATACCAATGCAAGCAACTATGGAAGTGTGGTGTGTTAACCTCTCACCTAGAGGAAGCTCATCATAGGGAGCAATACCTAGAGCACTCATGGGAGTTTGCACCATATCCAAGAGAACACATGTTCCAAGGAGAAAAGATGACCTAAATATCATAAAGTGAGTAAAAGCCTCCAATACATGATAGTAATCTCTATTTATACCCCCAAAGCCCCATGTGCCCCACATGTGTAAATGGATCCTAGCCTCATGTGCCTAGGCCCATCCCCATGTGCATGTGCACCACTAGGACACTTTGTTACACTCATCAGTCTCATAGTAATGCCCTAACTAACCTTAGATAACTTTTCCTCTTCATCGCTCACATAAGGTGAAGTTTTTGCAAATGCGGTGAACTCACCTCGAAAGTTAATAGAGGAGGGAAAATAAACACACCAACCATATTGTGGTGGGAGACTCGTGGCTCCACCACCTCACCATGCTAAACACATCCTACAAGATCTTTACTAAAGCCATTGCTCTCTGCATCAAGTTTATCCTCCCTAGGGTGGTGGGCCCTAACCAGTTTGTATTTGTGTATGGTCAGCACATTTACGAGGCCATCCTAAATGTGCAATGCGGGATTGATCATGCCTTGGCGCCGAATCATCCCTACATGCTCCTCAAACTTGGACCTATAGAAGGCCTGATCACCCTTTAGAGGCTATAGAGGATTGAGATTGACAGACCCTAGGGCGTGGTCATTTAGCATTTCATTCAATAAGCTAAGGGCCTCATGAGATTATGTCAGTGTCTCACATGGCACCATAGGATTGCAACCACCACTGGGAAACACGCCATTGAGGCCTATTGATTGGTTGGTAAGAAATTATAGCTGCATTGTAATGGACTAGCTAGCGACGCCCACTGGCTGGAGATGGTGCTCTAGGTGAAAGCATCCGATGGTCCCATTGCAAACAACAAGGAACAAGGAAAACCTCAAGCCTCATGCACTTGCACTGTGAGATCCCTGTCCCCATCGCGCAACGAATTCAGGGGTGCTAGTAGCGGAAGTAGCACTTCTTGCACGGGGCAGGGTCCCACACTTGGGGCCTCGCCCACACGGATATCTGGACAAGAGACTAATCTATCGGTTCTTCCAAAATCGAACTCGGAAAAACTTCTCTTACTCGGAAAGCACGGGCGATTCCTCTTCTCTAATGAAGTCAAAAGCCTTAACTAACTGAATTGATCTGACCGAACTCGTAAGTCCCATAGTCAGATCAGGGAAAAGATTGCACTTGGATCATAGAGACCAACGCTTTTTTCCTCATTGAGAGGCACAGCCGTTGATTCTTTTCCATAGAATAATTTTTATCCGAGATTTACTTTATCTATCGTACCATAACAGAATTGAGTCTCAATTTACGAATCCATCAGTCCAGCCTAACCCCATCCAGTCCTGTGGGTTAGCCAACCGCCCAACCAATGTAGTGATGGGATGATCCAATTAAGAATTTGGTTAGGTTTTGTCTCGGGTACCAGAGAAAAGAGTTCCCAGGCCTCCTAGCTGGAAAAGAGTTCCCAGGCCTCCTAGCTGGATATTCATGCAAACTTAAAACTAGTCACACCACTTACACACCCAATATGAAATTGCCTTTTTCACAGAATCAGCTATCTTTAAAAAATAATCTTTTAATGAAACCATTGTGTCACTGATCATAATCCTCAAAATCTCCAGTTGAATTCTTATTTCCAATCATTCCTTCATTGGTGTACCTATGGCATCATTGGCAACTAGAACGTTCACCCCCTGACCACTCAGGGGCGTTTTCGATAGTTCCTAGCTCATAGTAACCGACAATATATTCACATATCAAAAATGGAATCTCCGTTGAAGATCAGCAAGATCAACCAAACGGATCCATATAAAAGAGCCATGGACTCATCCGTTGAGGACCAGCAAGGTCAATCAACCAGATCCATGCCCGAATTCAGAAAACAACTCTTACTCCTTGTTCCAATATCTTCCCCGACGCACATGTGGGTATCGTTGGCGACCGAGAGCCCGAGCACCGTATGGTCAGCACCCTCGAGGATCCTTCGCAAGTGACCTAGCGCTTCATTCATAGGCTGCTTCCTTGGTCCCTCATCCACCATACTGGAAGCTCACCATTTTAATCGAACCGAGGCTGGTCGACCGACCTTGCTACGCGAGATGTCCTCCATTGACTCTCCGTCAGCTGTTGCAACTTTATCAGATTAGGTCTCCACGACCTCATTCACACAAGATGGTCAAAATGTTTCTCCAGCATTCTTGACATAAAACAGTCATTTAAAAACAGGTCATAAATACAATTTCTGTAAACGAACTCTCGTCTTTCCACATTGTTCCACATCAATCCACATTATTTGATTCCACAACCATTTCATAAGTATTCCTATTCTCATTCAATCACATCATTTTCATCTCATCACTTCTTTCCTCAATTTAATTCCACAACCATTTCATAAGTATTCCTATTCTCATTCAATCACATCATTTTCATCTCATCACTTCTTTCCTCAATTTATCTTCATCAGATCTCATCCACTCGCATCTACCCATATCCACATCTAATCACATCACATTCATTCACATCTCATCCATTCAAACCACATCACATTCACTCACAACTCATCCATTCATTTTACCTCACATCTCATTCATTCACATCTATCCCGATTCACATCCCATCACATCACATTCATTCATATCTATCACATTCACATTCATTCATATCCATCACATTCATTCTTATCACCATTATATCACATCACTTCTATCCATATCATATCTCATTCATACACATCTCATCTCATTCATCCACATCCATCCAATCGTTCACATGTACGACTACTCATATCTATCCATACATTCATATCTATCACTTCACATCCACATATATTTATGTCCCATCACATCACATTCTTTCACATCCACATATATTTATGTCACATCACATCACATTCTTTCACATACACATCTATATCCGTTCTTTCACATACATCCACATCCATTCTTTCACATACTCATTCACATCCATTCTTCGCATACACATTCACATTCATTATCATCACATACATTCACTCACATCCCATATCATTCATTTACATTTTGATTCACATGACATCACATCTTATCGATTCATTCATCATCTATCTGATTCACATCTTATCTCATCACATCTATTCACCTCACTTTCTCTTCACCTCTATTCACATCACATCCATCCATCCATTCTTCTCATCTATCTAATTTCCATCACATCTATTCACCTCATATTCTCATCACTTCTATACACATCACATCCATCCATCCATTCACATCTATCTAATATTAAGAGACTAAGGTTATGTAAAAGGAGAGAAGAAGGGTGTGTGTGTGAATGGACTTATGGTCCACTAGCTCACCTATTTAAAGGTGGAGCTAGAAGGCTTTTTAGTACGGAGCAAGCAGCCTAGTTGTATTTTGAGCAACTTAATAAGCAAGATATTTTCTTGTATTTTGTGAGTCTCTTTCCTCCACATAATGATCTAGCATGAGCACCACGAAATTCTAACATGGTATCAGAGCTTGGCAAGATTAGGTCATTTTTGTGGTGTAGAATAGGTCAACTTCATTATCTTTTTCCTTGAGCCTCCTGCCAGTGGAGGAGCTCTAGCAACTCATGGAGGCAAGATCTTGAGGAGCTTTCAATTGGGAAAGTGAAGAGGACGTCCGGGTGCTCATTTTCGTACAGTCAATCATCGGGTTTCCTCCTTCGCTGCCATGGCATTGCCGCCTGAGTGTGCCGGTGCCGATTTCTGCTACGCTTGAAGTCGTACAGCCATACGCCCTGTGTAGGTGATGGTAGGCTGTGTGGGCTTAGGGCTTTTGAAGCCCATAACCTCAAGGGTGTACAGTCCAAATCCTAGTCCTAATGGTTGCTCCAAGCTCTCACAATCAGAGAAAAACCAGGCTGCTCTCCTTGAAAGTCATTGAAGCTTCCATTAAAGCTTCAAAATAAAGTTTTTTCTGCTCTAATCCTCTCCTCTTTGCTCTAATCACTTAAGTGCTCTTGTGAGGGCTTATTTTGCAGATCCTATTTTGAGCTTGAAGTGGTGGGCATACACCATGAGGTATTCATGAGCCTCATTCTCATCAAGCTTCATCAACATCATCTTCAAGAGCACAAAGCTTTTCAAAGTGTGCCTATGAGCACTAATAGTGTTGATTAACACTATAATAAGGCTACTAATCCAGCAGAGGGAAGTCATTCCAAAGTGTTTCTAAATACTAAGAGTGTTCTTAAACACTAATGGTGAATCTAATCACCAATGCAAGTGTCATTAGATGCTAGAAATGTGCTCTTAAGCACTAATCGTGTTTTTAAACACTAATGGTGATCTTAATCACCAAACAAAGTGTTCTTTGACACTAATAAAGCTAATCTCCATCAGAATTAGTGGTTGGGCACAAAACCTAAATGCTAAACCATAAGCTTCACCATCTTAATCTCCTTTTTTATGCAACATCCTTGGCTTGATTAAGTGTAACTTGTTGCACTCTCATAAGCCTTTCTCTCTCTACTTAAGCCAAAGCATCACAAATTTTTGGTTTTTTCTTCTTCATAAATCAGCCCATTACTCTCTAGTAATCTCCTTCAATACCCAATGTCAAAGGACAACATCCAAATCAAGAAGTTCTCGGGAGAGGGCTTCCACACTTGGCAAGTCCTTGTCAAGTCCTTGTCAAGTACAAGATGATGTCCAAAGGTTTTTGGCCATTCATTTCCGGCACTAAGGTTATTGATTGAACTAAGGCTGAAGATATTGAAGATGATGAGAGGGCACAAGCCATCGTCATGCTTCATCTTGATGAGGCTCTCATTCACCATGTGGACCAGCTTTCGACTGCAAAGGAGAAATGGGATGAGCTTGATAAGCTCTATGGAGCTCGTGGTAAGAATTCCAAGATCTCACTCACAATAGAATTTTTCAGCTTGGAACTCAAAGAGGGAGAAAGCATTGGAGCCTTCATCTCTCACTTGAAGGGCCTTATGGCTCAGCTTGCATCAATGAATATGAGAATGGATGAAGATGATGCAGTGGCTGTTTTGCTAAAAGCAGTCAAGGTGTACCCCACCTTAGTCACCACCTTGAAGAACATACCTAATCCCATCCTTGAAGGAGTCATTCAATCTTGTCTTGATGAAGAAAAGAGGCCAAAGGGAGGAGCTGAATCTTCAAATGCAACAACTTCATCAAATATCGAACAAGCTTTGTCACATCAAGTGATCAAAGTAAGATGTGCCCATTGTAAAAAGGTGGGTCATGTGGCAAATAATTGTTGGTTCAAATATCCCAACAAAATGAAATGTAACAAGTGTAAACAAATGGGACATATCACTTCTAAATGTCCTAACAAGAGGCTAACTTTGTATCAGCCTCTAACTCCACTGAGAAATTGTTTTCAAACCTCAATGTAACCACACCTATATTCCTAACCTTGTACGCCTAATGTTATAAAGGCAACCTATGTCCAATACCACCTATTCCAAAATTTTTTCATAGTTGGTATTGAGAGGGGGTATTAAGAGACTAAGGTTATGTAAAAGGGGAGAAGCAGGGTGTGTGTGTGAATGGACTTATGGTCCACTAGCTCACCTATTTAAAGGTGGAGCTAGAAGGCTTTTTAGTATGGAGATGGAGGAGCAAGAAGCCTAGTTGTATTTTGAGCAACTTAATAAGCAAGATATTTTCTTGTATTTTGTGAGTCTCTCTCCTCCACATTATGATCTAGCATGAGCACCACGAAATTCTAACATCTACTAATTCACATCATATCTATTTACCTCTCATCTCATCACCTCTATTTACATCAAACCCATCCATCCATTTATTCACATCTATCTAATTCACATCATATCCATCCATCCAATCATCATCTATCTAATTCACATCTTATCTCATCACATCTATTCACCTCATATTCTCATCACTTCTATTCACATCACATCCATCCATTTATTCTTCTCATCTATCTAATTCCCATCACATCTCATCACATCTATTCACCTCATATTCTCATCACTTCTATTCACATCACATCCATCCATCCATTCATTCCCATCTATCTGATTCACATCACATCTTATCACATCTATTCACCTCTCATTCTCATCACCTCTATTCACATCATATCCATCCATTCATTCACATCTATCTAATTCACATCATATCTATTTACCTCTCATTCTCATCACCTCTATTCACATCACATCCATCCATCCGTTCATTCCCATCTATCTAATTCACACCTTATCTCATCAGCTGTTGCAACTTTATCAGATTAGGTCTCCACGACCTCATTCACAAGTGGTCAAAATGCTTCTCCAGCATTCTTGACATAAAACAGTCATTTAAAAATAGGTCATAAATACAATTTCTGTAAACGAACTCTCGTCTTTCCACATTGTTCCACACATCAATCCACATTATTTAATTCCACAACCATTTCATAAGTATTCCTATTCTCATTCAATCACATCATTTTCATCTCATCACTTCTTTCCTCAATTTATCTTCATTAGATCTCATCCACTCGCATCTACCCATATCCACATTCTCATTCATTCAATCACATCATTTTCGTCTCATCACTTCTTTCCTCAATTTATCTAAATTAGATCTCATTCACTCGCATCTACTCATATCCACATCTCATTACATCACATTCATTCACATCTCATCCATTCAGACCACATCACATTCACTCACAACTCATCCATTCATTTTACCTCATATCTCATTCATTCACATCTATCCCGATTCACATCCCATCACATCACATTCATTCATATCTATCACATTCACATTCATTCATATCCATCACATTCATTCTTATCACCATTATATCACATCATTTCTATCCACATCATATCTCATTCATACACATCTCATTCATACACATCTCATCTCATTCATCCACATCCATCCAATCGTTTACATGTACGACTACTCATATCTATCCATACATTCATATCTATCACTTCACATCCACATATATTCATGTCACATCACATCACATTCTTTCACATACACATCTATATCTGTTCTTTCACATACATCCACATCCATTCTTTCACATACTCATTCACATCCATTCTTCACATACACATTCACATTCATTATCATCACATACATTCACTCACATCCCATATCATTTATTTACATTCTGATTCACATGACATCACATCTCATCGATTCACCTCACTTTCTCATCACCTCTATTCACCTCACTTTCTCATCACCTCTATTATTTACATTCTGATTCACATGACATCACATCTCATCGATTCATTCATCATCTATCTGATTCACATCTTATCTCATCACATCTATTCACCTCACTTTCTCATCACCTCTATTCACCTCACTTTCTCATCACCTCTATTCACATCACATCCATCCATTCTTCTTATCTATCTAATTCCCATCACATCTCATCACATCTGTTCTCATCACTTCTATACACATCACATCCATCCATCCATTCACCTCTATCTAATTCACATCATATCTATTTACCTCTCATCTCATCACCTCTATTCACATCACACCCATCCATCCATTCATTCACATCTATCTAATGCACATCATATCCATCCATCCAATCATCATCTATCTGATTCACATCTTATCTCATCACATCTATTCACCTCATATTCTCATCTTATCTCATCACATCTATTCACCTCATATTCTCATCACTTCTATTCACATCACATCCATCCATCCATTCTTCTCATCTATCTAATTTCCATCACATCTATTCACCTCATATTCTCATCACTTCTATTCACATCACATCACATCCATCCATCCATTCATTCCCATCTATCTGATTCACATCACATCTCATCACATCTATTCACCTCTCATTCTCATCACCTCTATTCACATCACATCCATCCATTCATTCACATCTAATTCACATCATATCTATTTACCTCTCATTCTCATCACCTCTATTCACATCACATCCATCCATCCATTCATTCCCATCTATCTAATTCACACCTTATCTCATCACATCTATTAATAGAATTTAAACATAGAATTTAAGAGAAATCTAATTTTTGATATAAAGATTCTCTACGCATCTATTTATGCATAATTCAAATTTAAGGAAAAATAACACTTTTGAAATAAAATTAAATCCTTTAGGCATCTTTCTATGCATAAATTCAATTTTAATGAGAATAACACTTTTGAAATAAGAATAAATCTTTTATGCATCTTCCAATGCATACATTCAATTTTAATGAGAATAACACTTTTGAAATAAAATAAATCTTTTATGCATCCTTCCTATGCATAAATTCAATTTTAATGAGAATAACACTTTTGAAATAAAAATAAATCTTTTATGCATCCTTCCTATGCCTAAATTCAATTTTAATGAGAATAACACTTTTGAAATAAAAATAAATCTTTTATGCATCTTCCTATGCATAAATTCAATTTTAATGAGAATAACACTTTTGAAATAAAAATAAATCTTTTATGCATCTTTCCTATGCATAAATTCAATTTTAATGAGAATAATACTTTTGAAATAAAATAAATCTTTTATGTATCCTTCCTATGCATAAATTCAATTTTAATGAGAATAATACTTTTGAAATAAAAATAAATCTTTTATGCATCCTTCCTATGCATAAATTCAATTTTAATGAGAATAGAACTTTTGATATAAAAATAAATCTTTTAGAATGCACAAACGGAGGGAATTACTCTTTTAGAATAACCTAATGATAAACTTTAGTTCCACAAAATTTAAGAAAATTTTGCTATAACCTCCTTTGTATGGTTGACCATTTAATCCAATTTGAATTCTAGTATCTCTAATCTACTCCATTTTCTAAAAATCAAGAGAGTAAACAATGAAAAAAGTTTAATCAATCTTTTAATTAAACTTTCTAGGCTTGAGAAGGGCCGAATTGTAAAGAAGAGAAGGGGGTGGCCTTTCCATCAAGGCATAGCATCAGATTTTAATTCAACATTTACGAAGCATAAAATTTGAGAAAACCATAGATTTAAAATTCACAATAAGTAAGAATTAAGCTTACATGGAGCTTGGAAGCTTTCCTTTGGCTTGAGGGATTGAGGGTTCTACTCTTGTTTGCAGTAAGAGTGGCCACCAATTTCACTTGGACAGGATTTAGTAAAAAACAATTGAATTATCAAGTGAATTCAATGTTTTTGGCTCTGGGGAGGAGTAGGGTAACAGTGCATAAACACTATTAACCTTTTACAAGGGGAGAGGCTTCTATTTATAGGAAAAAGTGATCCTCTAACCAAGCAAATTGATTCTAGATTTTTTCAGATCAGTTTGGTCACTTTTTGACCATTTTTAGGTCAGTTTAGCTTACTTTTTGGATCTAGTTGAAACAGGAGAGAGGAGAGATGAAAATATCTCATTATTCATGAGTTTAAAACTCATCCACACATGTAAAATAGGCGCGCCTCCTTCATGAGGGGAATTCCCCACACTGAGGTGTCAAAAATGCATCATTTCCTCTAAATATCTCTTCTTTTTTAACTAATAAACCTTGTCCTTAGTCAACTCTTCATCTTATGTGAGTATTTACTCATTTTTGGGAGATTTTCTTTTATTTTTCAATTTATCTCCTCCCTACATTTGGATTAATCTTATTGGTCCATAGGAACCTTAATCCAAAATTTTTAAAAAATCTGGACTCTCAGGATAAGGTCCTTTTTACCTATTTTTAATTTATTCCAATTACACACTGGAAAGTTCTTTTTGAATTTGTGTTTCAGGGGAAATCATTTTAATAAGAAGGGATATTTTTCCATCCAAAGATATCTAGAAACTGAATTATCTCTCTCTAGAATATTTTCTCTCTCTAGGCCAAAACAGATAGAAACAAGATCTGCTATTATTCTGAAAAGGGGATTGATTATAGGGGGAGAAACTGGACATCTTGAGGGGCTGGGGGAGGAATCTTACATGCACTAGACCCGTAAGCTTTACAAGGCGGGCCTCCATATATGGCATGACCTTTGGGATTCTCAGCTTGCATAGTAGCGTGATTGGGAAGACATTGCTAGAAAATATGGGCTCTCCCCCGACACTCAACGTGTTGTTGGGTCAATGTTTTCTCTTTTATATATACTAGTGTCGTGACCCGTCTCCAACGAGGTAGAAGCATTTTGCATTTTCAAGGGAGTATTTTCCATGGAGTTACAGGCCAAGGAAATATGTGTAAAATCACCCTTCCTTTCTTTTTAGAAGCTAGGCACATCGAGTTACACACAAACACGCATAAAGATGTACGTATCTATGTACATGTACATATGTGTACGTGTACGTGTAATCTATTGAAACCATACATGTTATAACTGGTAGAAATGTGTATGTGTATGTGCGCCTATGAATGCATGTCTACATGTCACATACACACATGTAAATGCGTGTCTGTGTATGCACACGCGCCCATAATATCCATAGATATTGTTCACACTCATACGTATATGTATACATCATCCTCAACTTGCCAACCTTATATATAAACACATCATGATTGCCATATATATCCATATAGAAGTTTTTAAAGCACCAAACTTGGCATATAAATACACATCTAGCATTACAAACCCATAAAATGATGACACTCTTAACACACCCAAAAACGGCTTCAAAACAATCTTCGGATAACTCTAGGTTATCTCTCCTTGGTAGCCTATACCCCGCGCCTCCATCTGGCAAAATGTATGCCAGAAAAAAAACATTAGCATTAAAGATATAATTCTCATTGAAAAAAAGTAGGATAAAGATAAAAGCTTACAAAACTCATTTGGTGGATCAATATTTGAGACTAACGGCGTTTGAACAGGCTTGTAAACAGCAAATCAAAAATTTATGTATTGTCCAGTGCCTATGCACCGAAAATCTACTTATCAGGCTTTTCATAATCCACAAACATTACACGTACATGAAGTTCATCTGCAACCTTCCACAATCACAGATTGTAACTTCCAAGGAGCCCAAAGCTCTCGTCGTAAACTATCTTGACCATACAAACCTAACAATAATCTGGGTTCTAAAAAGTAAAGATATTCCCTGTTGCAAAAATAATGTTTCAATAAAAATATAAATCAATCAAACAAAACACAAAAGCTACTTAAAAAGGAAGTTTCTATATAGACCGTAAAACACCAGTGCTCTCTAATAGTTCGATAATAAGAGATGTTGCTTGGCCTTCCCAAAATGGAGGGTCTATAAATTCAGCCCCATGAATATTAAATAGATCTTGGAAAACGATAATACCTATATTATAGCAACATCCAAAAAAATTACTAGCAATATATTGTCCATCACCATAAACGAGCGAAAATGATCTCCTTGCCACATCCATCTTAAGCAATATACCCTTGATATCAAATATAACACTCTCTCTCTCTATACACACACACACACACACACACACACACACACACACACATACACACACACACACACACACATATATATGGCTGTGTGTGTGTGTGCGCTCTCACAATAGCTTGAGCCAAGGAATGAATAATATAATGGCAGTGTATATAAAAGCAATCCAAAAGTAAACAAAGACTGCACTTGGACATCTTTCGAAACATTCTCCCTTCAAATGCTTACTTCATTATACAAAGATATGTATAAATGTAGTCTCTAACATTTGCAAGCTTCCATTTACATTCACATTCTTTGGCACGCCATTTGCAAAACCTCCTTGTAGACAACATTGGTTGTGAACACTTCATTTAAACCTCTTGTGCCGCTTTCATATTCCACAATATGCTTTACATACACTTTCACTGCATCGGATGATCTAACACGTGACATAGCAACATACAGTTGTCCATGTGTGAATACTTGTGTGGCCAGATAAATTTTATCCTGGGTATAAAGACTCTGTCTCCAATGTTTGTACCTATAATCATTTCTGCTTCTATCACCTTTGAGTTAAATTTACGGAGCAAAATGATAGGGGCATTATTAATCTTTAGAAGTAAGCGGTGAGGAGGCTAACCACCACCTAAGTTCAAACTATTCAAGTAAATTGGATACAGTATTGTGCCGTTCTCACAAGAAACAACAGAATCTATACTGAGGTATTCTCTTTCAAGACCAGGCAGCAATGAACTCTTTCAAGACCAGGCAGCAATGAACTCAAGACTAATTCATTGGTCTCATCAACCTCTAAATTTTGCGGTGCAAGAATATCACGGTCTTTGAAGAAGCATGCATAATCCTCAACTCTTTGAAGATATTTGTATACCCATTCTATCAAACTCAAAACAGAGTTGCCATGGATCAACATTTACGGTGGAATTACCACTCTGCCTTCTGACCTACAGTGCCATCCCCAATTTGTAATTTCCATTTGACAAATTCATCCTCTATACCATTATAAGCACTTTGTCTAACCTGCGTGTTTTGGGTGAGCTTTAAAACACTCACATATCTCCAAATATATGACCGGCGCATAATGTTGCATCAACAATGTCCTCGCGTGATCCCTTCGGCACAACTGGTAAGATTTGCGTGAAGATAAACAAGTCAGGTTTATCCATCTTTCTAACATAGCCTTTGAATCTTGGTACAATTGATGCATATATCTAGGCCCCCAGTATATGTGGATGGCAGTACCACCCTACGTCCAGCAATGCCTCTGCAGACACTCTATTAACCCCATCGCTTAAATTAACCATATCTACGAGACCTTGGTATACTTCAGTATGCAATGCTTTCTGGTTATTACGTATCCATACTAATCTAGATTCTTCCATGCTACTATATGCATTAACAATGTACTATTGCAAATGACGACCACCACGTAGAAGGCATGCATTTGTATCTTCCCTAATCCGTAGTCTATAAGCATAATATTGTCGTTGAGTTACGGTCTTTGTATCCTCATTTGAACTTTCTCTATTTCTACCATTGAGTGGAATTCCAACATGCCAACCATCCTCTCCTTAAGGAAATAGAAAAACATAGAATAGAGGCATATACGAGCGATGCAAGTTAGATATTTTTTTTATAGCACCTGTGCGTGACATTATTTGAAGGTCTCCATGCCCCACATGAAAATCATCTCCTTGACCCGGCACGATAGCTGCTACCTCACTTCCTGTAGGAGCCAAGTATTGCTGTGAGGTTGATCGAGCTTCAGTGTGATGACAATTCTCAAATCTACATGTGGACTTGACAGCAACATTTCTTGCATTGAATGAAGTGCACGGGCGTATGGATTATGTACATACATCATTGTTTGCAACCTTTCAACAATGTTATGATTTAAAGAGGGCATCCCATGAAGTCTATTCTCTAATTGTATCATACACATAAAGCTAAGCAAATCGTGGAGCCGCATCTCGAGTTTCATTAGGTATGACAGAACCAACACAATGATAGGTGGTACCATGGATTCGAAAATTGAATACTCCTCCTCCCCTAGTGAATTGGCTATCAGAGTGAGCACCCAGTGAAACGAATGCCAAGGCATCATTATAAGAGTGTATATTCTTTATGTATTCCTTACTTGCATTATCATTACCACGCAACAACTCCACCAATACAGGAGGTGGATTTTCCACTGGTAGTAAAGAGACCTTCCCACTTCCACAACAGTGTTTGCCCACATATTCTCCAAGCTTTCTTGACGCCTCACACTTCCAAATTATTGCACCACAAAAATGGCACTTGTAAGAAAGGGCTGATGAGTGAAGAGTACAATCTCCAAA